>NC_064818.1:27354668-27369565 GCF_023721935.1 Panthera uncia | reverse complement strand
CCTCCTCCTCCTCCTCCTCCTCCTCCTCCTCCTCCTCCTCCTTTTCTTTTTGAATACAGGGATTTTAGGTTTCAGTGAAGAGGGATATACTGCTCAGAACTTTTCTACCTGCTGGAAAAGGGAGACTTTAGAATATTATTTCTGTTTTCTGTGGCAGTTTCATCACCTGGAAAGTTTTCCAAGTCAAGGAGATAAATACAGCAGTATAGGTATCCCATGCTCAGTGTTCTCAAAACTGTAATGCGGGGTGGTGGCAAATATCAGGGAATGGCTTCTTTAAACCATGCAACTTTCTATTTGTCCCTGTTAGCATTGTACTCATCTCTGAAGACAGGGTTTTACGGTGGGTCCTAGGATCTGGTTGATACCCTTTTTGTTAAATACTTAGGCTATCACTTTTTTATCTAGTCATCCTTGTACCCTGAACATGCTTCTTTCATTACACTTAAATTATTGTGTGTAGATGTAATTGTTTATATGTCTCTCTCCCATGCTAGTCTGTGTATTCTTTAAAAGCAAATATTGTCTTCTTTTTCAACTGTGTTTACCCGGTGCCTATCACAGTGCTTGACATATAGTAAATATTTAATACATGTTTGGTGAATTAAATTGCATTTGTTTTTTGATGAGCTTGTTTAGAAAATGGAATTTTGAGCCTGGATTCTGGTTGATATTAAATTATTCTCTCTAGCAGAGTGTGTCAGAGTGTATTAAAATCCCAGCAGTTATCTTCCCAGGCCACCTCTTTTCCTCTTGTTGGGAAGCAGTATTTATCATAGTAAATAGCTCATTTGGGGTTGTTCATCCAGGCTTTAGTACCAAATTTAACATAACAGGAAGTTACAAATTCCCTTTTGGCCAAAAAAGTGCGAAGTTTGACAGCTTCTGTCAGAAAGGTAACTTTACATTAATTTACTTTATTTGTGAAAGGTGTAAGAATCTATAAACATTTTATAGCTATTCAGAGGTGGTAAACAACATTCTGGCCAACCACTTATGCTTTTAATAAGCACCTTTTTATACCTTGTATATAATTTTTGAAAAATTATAGCCTAGTTTGTGATTTAAGTACTGTTATGTTATCTTGTTTGTAGATGGTACTCTGTGAAATGATATTTCATTGTTTTATAACATTTAGATAATAAAACTTTTGCTTTAATGCTTAGTGGTAGGAGAAGTGTTTCTTTTTTATCTTAAAATGTATTTTAATTTGCATATATAAAAATGCACTGTTTTTTAGTGTATAGTTCTATGAATTTTGGCAAATGCATAGAGTCATATAGCCATCACCACAATTAAGATGATGGGGTTTTGGAGTAGTGGGGTCCAGAGCCAATGGCCAAGAGGGAATTCTTGAGATGTCTTTGGTGCAAAAAGTTGATTTTAATTAAAGTGTGGGGACAGGACCCATGAGCTGAAAGAACTGCCCAGGGACCTTTAGGAGAGACTGATTAAATACTTGGGAGTTGGGGGAGGTAATGCCAAGAGGAAGTTTCTAAAGGGATTTTCATATGCTGGAGGCCTAGGTATTGTCAAGCTAATATTGTTTTTCCCTCTAGCAAACATTAACATTAAGAAATATTATACTCTGTCTCAGGTATTTGTCAATGGATTGCAGGTTATAAGGAAATTTAATTTTATCTACCATTTTCTTCTTGACTTTGTTCTTCACATCACTATGGAGGGGAGGGTGATGTTGGGGCTCCAGGAAGCTGAGTCTATAGGTTTCTGGAGATTAGGCTGTTGATAAGATTGCCTTTTTCTTATAATTTACTAAGATATTTGTAAACTGATGGAGACTCATGTCCTGCATGACTGTGATCTCTATCAGTTAACCATTTGTTTTCCCCTTTCCTTTGTTCTTGGGCAGCCAGAAGTGCCTGAGGAATGTCACACATATCCCTCCTGTTATCCATTTAAAGTCAAATCCTCCTTCACTCTTAATGCCTGACAACCATTTTCCAGAATGTCATATAATGAATAGAATCATATACACTACTTAGCCTTTTGCCTTTTCCAGAATGCCATATCAAAAATGGAATCATACACTGTTTAGCCTTTTGAATCTGGCTTATTTCAGTTAGCACAAAGCATTTTTGATTCCTCCATTTGTTGCAAGAATCAATCAATAATTTGTACCTCTTTATTGCTGAGTAGTATTTTGTAGTATGAATGTACCACCAATGGTTTATCCATTCTTCATCTGAAGGACTTGTAGTTTGTTTATAGCTTCTGGTGAGTATGGATGAAGCTGATATAAATCTTTCATATAGGTACAGGTTTTTGTTTTTGTTTTTGTTTTTGTTTTTAACGTTTATTTATTTTTGAGACAGAGACAGAGCATGAACGGGGGAGGGTCAGAGAGAGGGAGACACAGAATCTGAAACAGGCTCCAGGCTCTGAGCTGTCAGCACAGAGCCCGATGCGGGGCTCGAACTCACGGACCGCGAGATCATGGACCGAGCCGAAGTCGGCCGCTTAACCGACTGAGCCACCCAGGTGCCCCTTGTTTTTGTTTTTTATGAACAGAGGTTTTCATTTCACATAGGTAAACACTCAGGAGTAAGGTTGCTGGATTGTATGCTAAGTGTATGTTTAAGTTTATGAGAAACTGGCAAGCCATTTTCATAGTGGTTGTACCATTCTACATTCTCACCAGCATCCTGGTGAGAATTCCAGTTCTTCTGCGTCATCACCAGCAGCATGCATTGTTTTATTTACAATAGGTCATTCTAATAGTTGTATAGGAGAGTAAAGAGGTTTCTCAGTCATCTTGGGTAACTTTCTTTGTTGTTGGTGGTGGGGTTTTAATTACACAAATGGATGTTTTTTCTTATTTCCCTTTTATTAATCATTAACACAGAGACTTTTGTGTGTTTAATCTTCAAACTTAAGTTTAATTCTGGTATTCTAGGCAACTGCTTTAGTCTCTTTATGAAGTAAAACTCATAGTGCTATGAGAAAACATATGTACTGCTATAGATCAGGGCTGAATTTTTATGACTTCATACTGAATGAAAGCAGCATGGCCCATTCTCTCTTTTTTTTTTTCAATATATGAAGTTTATTGTCAAATTGGTTTTCATACAACACCCAGTGCTCATCCCAAAAGGTGTCCTCCTCAATACCCATCACCCACCCTCCCCTCCCTCCCACCCCCCATCAACCCTCAGTTTGTTCTCAGTTTTTAAGAGTCTCTTATGCTTTGGCTCTCTCTCCCACTCTCACCTCTTTTTTTTTTCCTTCCCCTCCCCCATGGGTTTCTGTTACGTTTCTCAGGATCCACATAAGAGTGAAACCATATGGTATCTGTCTTTCTCTGTATGGCTTATTTCACTTAGCATCACACTCTCCAGTTCCATCCATCTTGCTACAAAGGGCCATATTTCATTCTTTCTCATTGCCATGTAGTACTCCATTGTGTATATAAACCACAATTTCTTTATCCATTCATCAGTTGATGGACATTTACGCTCTTTCCATCATTTGGCTATTGTTGAGAGTGCTGCTATAAACATTGGGGTACAAGTGGCCCTATGCATCAGTACTCCTGTACCCCTTGGGTAAATTCCTAGCAGTGCTATTGCTGGGTCATAGGGTAGGTCTATTTTTAATTTTTTGAGGAACCTCCACACTGTTTTCCAGAGCGGCTGCACCAATTTGCATTCCCACCAACAGTGCAAGAGGGTTCCCGTTTCTCCACATCCTCTCCAGCATCTATAGTCTCCTGATTTGTTCATTTTGGCCACTCTGACTGGCGTGAGGTGATATCTGAGTGTGGTTTTGATTTGTATTTCTCTGATGAGGAGCGACGTTGAGCATCTTTTCAAGTGCCTGTTGGCCATCTGGATGTCTTCTTTCGAGAAGTGTCTATTCATGTTTTCTGCCCATTTCTTCACTGGGCAAACAAACAAATATTTGTTTTTCGGGTGTGGAGTTTGGTGAGCTCTTTATAGATTTTGGATACTAGCCCTTTGTCTGATATGTCATTTGCAAATATCTTTTCCCATTCCGTTGGTTGCCTTTTAGTTTTGTTGGTTGTTTCCTTTGCTGTGCAGAAGCTTTTTATCTTCATAAGGTCCCAGTAGTTCATTTTTGCTTTTAATTCCTTTGTCTTTGGAGATGTGTCAAGTAAGAAATTGCTATGGCTGAGGTCAGAGAGGTCTTTTCCTGCTTTCTCCTCTAGGGTTTTGATGGTTTCCTGTCTCACATTCAGGTCCTTTATCCATTTTGAGTTTATTTTTGTGAATGGTGTGAGAAAGTGGTCTAGTTTCATTCTTCTGCATGTTGCTGTCCAGTTCTCCCAGCACCGTTTGTTAAAGAGACTGTCTTTTTTCCATTGGACGTTCTTTCCTGCTTTGTCAAAGATGAGTTGGCCATACGTTTGTGGGTCTAGTTCTGGGGTTTCTATTCTATTCCATTGATCTGTGTGTCTGTTTTTGTGCCAATACCATGCTGTCTTGATGATTACAGCTTTGTAGTAGAGGCTAAAGTCTGGGATTGTGATGCCTCCTGCTTTGGTCTTCTTCAAAATTACTTTGGCTATTCGGGGCCTTTTGTGGTTCCATATGAATTTTAGGATTGCTTGTTCTAGTTTCGAGAAGAATGCTGGTGCAATTTTGATTGGGATTGCATTGAATGTGTAGATAGCTTTGGGTAGTATTGACATTTTGACAATATTTATTCTTCCAATCCATGAGCATGGAATGTTTTTCCATTTCTTTATATCTTCTTCAATTTCCCTCATAAGCTTTCTATAGTTTTCAGCATACAGATCTTTTACATGTTTGGTTAGATTTATTCCTAGGTATTTTATGCTTCTTGGTGCAATTGTGAATGGGATCAGTTTCTTTATTTGTCTTTCTGTTGCTTCATTGTTAGTGTATAAGAATGCAACTGATTTCTGTACATTGATTTTGTATCCTGCAACTTGGCTAAATTCATGTATCAGTTTTAGCAGACTTCTGGTGGAGTCTATTGGATTTTCCATGTATAATATCATGTCATCTGCAAAAAGTGAAAGCTTGACTTCATCTCTGGCAATTTTGATGCCTTTGATTTCCTTTTGTTGTCTGATTGCTGATGCTAGAACTTCCAACACTATGTTAAACAACAGCAGTGAGAGTGGACATCCCTGTCATGTTTCTGATCTCCGGGAAAAAGCTCTCAGTTTTTCCCCATTGAGGATGATGTTAGCTGTGGGCTTTTCATAAATGGCTTTTATGATGTTTAAGTATGTTCCTTCTATCCCGACTTCCTCGAGGCTTTTTATTAAGAAACGTTGCTGAATTTTGTCAAAGGCCTTTTCTGCATCGATTGACAGGATCATATGGTTCTCATCTTTTCTTTTATTAATGTGATGTATCACGTTGAATGATTTGTGAATGTTGAACCAGCCCTGCATCCCAGGAATGAATCCCACTTGATCATGGTGAATAATTCTTTTTATATGCTGTTGAATTAGATTTGCTAGTATCTTATTGAGAATGTTTGTATCCATATTCATGAGGGATATTGACCTGTAGTTCTCTTTTTTTACTGGGTCTCTGTCTGGTTTAGGAATCAAAGTAATACTGGCTTCATAGAATGAGTCTGGAAGTTTTCCTTCTCTTTCTATTTTTTGGAATAGCTTGAGAAGGATAGGTATTATCTCTACTTTAAACATCTGGTAGAATTCCCCTGGGAAGCCATCTGGTCCTGGACTCTTATTTGTTGGGAGATTTTTGATGACTGATTCAATTTCTTCGCGGGTTATGGGTCTGTTCAAGCTTTCTATTTCTTCCTGATTGAGTTTTGGAAGTGTGTGGGTGTTTAGGAATTTGTCCATTTCTTCCAGGTTGTCCAATTTGTTGGCATATAATTTTTCATAGTATTCCCTGATAATTGCTTGTATCTCTGCAATTGCTTGGTTACAATAATTCCATTTTCATTAATGATTTTATCTATTTGGGTCATCTCCCTTTTCTTTTTGAGAAGCCTGGCTAGAGGTTTGTCAATTTTGTTTATATTTTCAAAAAACCAACTCTTGGTTTCGTTGATCTGCTCTACAGTTTTTTTAGATTCTATATTGTTTATTTCTGCTCTGCTCTTTATTATTTCTCTTCTTCTGCTGGGTTTAGGCTGCCTTTGCTGTTCTGCTTCTATTTCCTTTAGGTGTGCTGTTAGATTTTGTATTTGGGATTTTTCTTGTTTCTTGAGATAGGCCTGGATTGCAATGTATTTTCCTCTCAGGACTGCCTTTGCTGCATCCCAAAGCGTTTGGATTGTTGTGTTTTCATTTTCATTTGTTTCCATATATTTTTTTAATTTCTTCTCTAATTGCCTGGTTGACCCATTCATTCTTTAGTAGGGTGTTCTTTAACCTCCATGCTTTTGGAGGTTTTCCAGACCTTTTCCTGTGGTTGATTTCAAGCTTCATAGCATTGTGGTCTCAAAGTATGCATGGTACGATTTCAATTCTTGTATACTTATGAAGGGCTGTTTTGTGACCCAGTATGTGATCTATCTTGGAGAATGTTTCATGTGCACTCGAGAAGAAAGTATATTCTGTTGCTTTGGGATGCAGAGTTCTAAATATATCTGTCAAGTCCATCTGATCCAATGTATCATTCAGGGCCCTTGTTTCTTTATTGACCGTGTGTCTAGATGATCTATCCATTTCTGTAAGTGGAGTGTTAAAGTCCCCTGCAATGACCACATTCTTATCAATAAGGTTGCTTATGTTTGTGAGTAATTGTTTTATATATTTGGGGGCTCCTGTATTTGGCACATAGACATTTATAATTGTTAGCTCTTCCTGGTGGATAGACCCTGTGATTATTATATAATGCCCTTCTTCATCTCTTGTTACAGCCTTTAATTTAAAGTCTAGTTTGTCTGATATAAGTATGGCTACTCCAGCTTTCTTCTGACTTCCAGTGGCATGATAAATAGTTGTCCATCCCCTCACTCTCAATCTGAAGGTGTCCTCAGGTCTAAAATGAGTCTCTTGTAGACAGCAAATAGATGGGTCTTGTTTTTTTTATCCATTCTGATACCCTATGTCTTTTGGTTGGTGCATTTAGTCCATTTACATTCAGTGTTATTATAGAAAGATATGGGTTTAGAGTCATTGTGATGTCCATAGGTTTCATGCTTGTAGTGATGTCTCTGGTACTTTGTCTCACAGGATCCCCCTTAGGATCTCTTGTAGGGCTGGTTTAGTGGTGACGAATTCCTTCAGTTTTTGTTTGTTTGGGAAGACCTTTATCTCTCCTTCTATTCTAAATGACAGACTTGCTGGATAAAGGATTCTCGGATGCATATTTTTTCTGTTCATCACATTGAAGATCTCCTGCCATTCCTTTCTGGTCTGCCAAGTTTCAGTAGAGAGATCGGTCACGAGTCTTATAGGTCTCCTTTTATATGTTAGAGCACGTTTATCTCTAGCTGCTTTCAGAATTTTCTCTTTATCCTTGTATTTTGCCAGTTTCACTATGATATGTCGTGCAGAAGATCGATTCAAGTTACGTCTGAAGGGAGTTCTGTGACTCTTGGATTTCAATGCCTTTTTCCTTCCCCAGATCCGGGAAGTTCTCAGCTATTCTTTCTTCAAGTACACCTTCAGCACCTTTCCCTCTCTCTTCCTCCTCTAGAATACCAATTATGTGTAGATTATTTCTCTTTAGTGCATCACTTAGTTCTCTAATTTTCCCCTCATACTCCTGGATTTTTTTATCTCTCTTTTTCTCAGCTTCTTCTTTTCCATAATTTTATCTTCTAGTTCACCTATTCTCTCCTCTGCCTCTTCAATCTGAGCCGTAGTTGTCTCCATTTTATTTTGCAGCTCGTTGATAGTATTTTTAGCTCCTCCTGGCTGTTCCTTAATCCCTTGATCTCTGTAGCAAGAGATTCTCTGCTGTCCTTTATATTGTTTTCAAGCCCAGTGACTAATTTTATGCCTATTATTTTAAATTCACTTTCTGTTATATTGTTTAAATCATTTTTGATCAGTTCGTTAGCTGTTGTTATTTCCTGGACGTTTTTCTGAGAGGAATTCTTCTGGTCATCATTTTGGATAGTCCCTGGAGGGGTGTGGGACTGCGGGCCCTTCCCCTGTGCTGTCTTGAATAACTTGTGTTGGTGGGCGGGGCTTCAGTCAGACCTGATGTCTGCCCCCAGCCCACCGCTGGGGCCATAGTCAGACTGGTGTGTGCCTTCTCTTCCCCTCTCCTAGGGGCGGGATTCACTGTGGGGTGGCATGGCCCGTCTGGGCTACTTGCACACTGCCAGGCTTGTGGTGCTGGGGATCTGGCATATTAGCTGGGGTGGATTGGCAAGGTGCACAGGGGCGGGAAGGGTAGGCTCGGCTTGCTTTTCCTTCGGAGATCCACTTTGGGAGGGGTCCTGCGGCACGGAGAGGGAGTCAGACCCCCCTGAGGGATGGATCTGCAGAAGCACATTGTTGGGTGTTTGCGTGGTGCAAGCAAGTTCCCTGGCAGGAACTGGTTCCCTTTGGGATTTTGCCTGGGGGATGGGCGAGGGAGATGGCGCTGGTGAGCGCTTTTGTTCCCCGCCTCTGTCCTCAGGGGCTCAACAACTCTCCCTCCCATTGTCCTCCAGCCCTCCCGTTCTTCGAGCAGAGCTGTTAGCTTATAACCTTCCAGATGTCACGTCCTGCTTGCTGTCAGAAAACACTCTGCCCAGCCCCTCCGCTTTTGCCAGCCAGACTCAGGGGCTCTACTTGGCCTGCGGGCCGCCCCTCCGCCCCAGCTCCCTCCTGCCAGTCCGTGTAGCGTGCACCGCCTCTCCGCCATTCCTACCCTCTTCCGTGGGCCTTTCGTCTGTGCTTGGCTCCAGAGACTCCATTCTGCTAGTCTTCTGGCAGTTTTCTGGGTTATTTCGGCAGGTGTAGGTGGAATCTAAGTGACCAGCAGGACGCGGTGAGCCCAGCGTCCTCCTACGCCGCCATCTTCCATGGATTCTCCAGCATGGCCCATTCTTAACGTACACACACACACACACATATATATATATACACACACACACACACATATATATGTGTGTATATATGTACACACACACACATATATATATATATATATATATATATATATATATATATAATGTTTATTTTTGAGAGCTAGAGAGAGAAAGAGATGGAGACACCGAATTCAAGGCATGCTCCAATCTCTGAGCTATCAGCACAGAACCTGACGCAGGGCTCGAACTCAGGAACTTTGAGATCATGGCCTGATCTGAAGTCAGATGCTCAACTGACTGAGCCACCCAGGTGCCCCATTCTTCACTATATTTTTAAGTCAGCTTCTCACTCTTCTGGTCTCTCCTGCACATCATTCCCAGTGGTCCAGTCTTTCTACAGTATTGCTGTACTCATGCCATGATTTGTTCATAACCCTTCACTGATTACCTTGCAACCCTGGTATAATCTAGTTCTTAAGTGCAGGAATTCTGGCTTCAGCTGGACATGGTTTTACTCTCAGATCTGCAACATACCAGCTGAGTGGCTTTGAACACTCAATTTTTTTAAACCTCAGTTCCTCATTTTTAAAACAGCTAATGATAAGACCTGCATAAAGCATTTTGCACCAAGTGATCAGGACTCGATCCCTATCACAATTAGTAACTAACCACCATCTGTAGTAGGACTCATCATACAGCAGGATTCTTGCACAGAGAGATGGGACACTGAGGCTTTTCTTTCCAGGAAGCAGCTTTATTTTTCATGCCAGCATGAGCTCAAGTGGGTTCATACCTGAAAAACTGAGCCCTGAGCTCAGTGGGTTGTAGCCTTTTATGCAATTTCTACTTCTTTGTCTCCCATATATGGTGAAATATAGTCTGATTGGACACAGTTCAAGTGAGAGTCATGTCAGAGCTACACATACGTGTATAGGAGGTGATGTTGCCTTCCTTTGGGTTATGTTGCCTTCCTTTGTTCTGAGGAGGCCTCCATCACATTCCTTAGGGAGGGGCTCTATTACATTCCCCCCTTTGATCCTCGGACCCCCTATTTTGGGTCAAAGAGCATCATTCTTGGTTAAGAGGTTTATATTCCCATAACATCATCACATGTGTGGCCCTTTCCTTTTGATCATTGCCTCAATGAGGCTGGAGACAGACTGTACAACCAGGGGAACTAGGCAAGGTAGGATTAAGCAAGCTCCCCAAATCAAGAGAATAATACCTATGATGAGTTTGAATCCTCCAAGAGTTGAAAACCATCCTCCTAATAACTCCCTGGGGTCCCAACCTTTCCAAATCTGGACTGGGACATGAGCAACTGTTCTCATTCCATCTGTGATCTCTTCTATGACTTTTCCTTCATCATCTATCAGTAGGTAGCAGTTGCTTAAACTTGCCACAGACTCCTCCCTCAGAAGCAAGCAGTTAATCTAAGGCCGAGCAATTTTGATAGATAGCATTGAGCATTTTGGTTTGCTGCTTGGCTAGTAAGTTAAGAGTTCTGGCAGTTTCATTGGTTATAATTTCTACAACCACTTGCAGTCCAATTATATGGTTTAGCATGTAATGGGAGTGTGGTAGCCCCAGGACACATCCTCTGCCCAGGTGGCAGGGCCATAATATTGGGTTATATGTTTGGAGGGCCATTCATCATCTTTTCAATTGCCAGTTCATAGGGCACATAATTTCCTTTGAGTCTACCTGTCCCCATACACTTGGACTCCCAAATGTTCCCCTCTGGCAGGAAGAAAGATGGACAAATAGTTCCCAGCACATATGACCCTGACCAGCCTGAGGGAAATAGTGTATAGGCTGTCCTTCCACATATCCAGTCTAGTCTGCCCAGGACCCGCCAGTTGATGGCTATGTTGACATTGTCTCAGGCCTCTCAGAGATGAGAGAAGTTAGACAAGGGGTGGGGATCTGGCTCAAGGGGCTCTGGGGACCCCCCAGCATTGGGTTTCCAGGGAGGCTGAGTTATAAAATCTTTGGCCTAGGCATGTTAAGCTTCCAATAGAGAAGGTGAACTTCCTTTCCTGCCAGGCAAGGCAGTTTTTTTCAGCGATTGAGGTTTTGAGGAGCCAAACCCCGGTAATAGGACTGGGGTATTCTGTTCCACTCCAAGGTTCGCAGGGATTTAATTCTCTAGCATCCCATGGCCATTGATTCTCCATGTTGGTTCCCCCACATACGTAACAAGAAGAGATCTTTAGAATCTGGGCTATAGTCTCTCCTAGGGCTAGAAACAGATTTTTTGTCGTGACAGAGACAGGAGAAGGACCCTTTTCCACTTCTTCATAAAAAGAATGAAATACCTAGTGGGTCACGGCCTTATATGTGACAGTAACTCTCTCAAAATACAACACCATTCCTGGGTCTGTACTTGCCCATAGATAACCATACCAATCTGGTGGTCTGTTTTTCATTTTGTGTCTCCTGGATCAAGGATGGTAAAATTAACAGGGTTACAGGTTCCTGACTGGCAATTTGACTTAGCCACATCCTTTTGGAGGGGTGCTGTTTTGTCTTTAGTCTGCCATGTGGTGCATGTGACACAGCTCCAGTAAGGACAGAAGAATTCAGGTGCTTGTGGCCAGAAACCACATGTACCAGACCTCTCACACATGTATTTGTTATTGAGCCAGTACCCTTGTTCCCATGTCAGACCTCCACATGTCACCTATGGCTGTACATACATCAGAGAATATAGACACTGGCTGGGTTGGATTGGTAATTAGAGTTTTGTTAATTAGTCGGCCTACACCAGCGGTGCCTGTCTTGGGGTGACTATGGACCTCTAGCCATTCCTCCATTGGGGAGTACTGTGGGTCGAAACAAGTTGTATTGACTCTCCCGTTGGCAGATAGAATAGGTGGTCTTATTGTGTATGCAGGTCCCCAGGATTTTTCCCTGGCATGAGAAGTGGGTATGGTATATAGTAAGGTCCATGCAACTCCCTGACTTGACCTGGTCATGTGAACACATTGGTCACATGATGAGGAATCTAGGTCTATAGAAGGGGTCCAGGTTAGAAACAACCAATACAAATCCTGTCCACAAAAAGAAGGTGAGTGTTAACAGAAACCTCTTACCACACTCCTAGCTGGCCCGTGCAGCCTCTGCCAATCCTATGGCGAAAAGTAGAACAAGAATCACAATAACAGTGAGAAACAAGGAGTGACAGTGCATTACAGTAAGGAAACAGATATAGAAAATAAGGACAGTCTGTTTGTTTCACTGGACTGTCGATTCCTCAAGCTTCTGCTGTGCATAGATTAGTTAGCTTCAGGAGTGACTAAAGCTTCAGGAGTGACTAAAGCAGGGCTGCAGTCTCCCAGAGCCTCTGGAGTTGTAGATTGCTTCTTCCATATGGTCAGCTTGCATGGTTTTGTTAGATCAGGAATGCACTCCCAGTTTTGAGATGCTGTCTTCACTCTGCTGTGGTGAATCCAGGGACCCACTTTGGCTACCTTTACTACAGTAGGGGTAGAAAAAATGACAGTGAATGGGCCCCTCCAGAGGAGTTTTGGGGGTTGGGCATTCCATTTCTTCACCCATACAGCATCTTCCGGTTTAAAGGGGTGGGCATCTGTGGTCAGACTCACAGGTAATTGCCCAGTGGGGTAAGGTGGTTAGGGTAGAGCTAATGGCTCACATCTGTTGCCTTAGAGTTAGATTGCCTATCTCATTTAGATTCCCCCTTATACCCTTGATAATGGGGTAAGGGCGCCCATAAAGGATTTCAAAAGGGCAGGACTCCATCTGCTTCTTCAGCCTCCACACCCCCCCCCACTTGGAGCTGCAGTCTGCCTCCCTGAAGGTCCCTTATCTCTAGGACCCTAATGTTAATCCTTTCCCTATTCATTCCTCCCCCTGGAATAGGGGCCCTCACTGCTATTAGGGAACAGGGGTGATGACCGTTCTGGCTTCTTCAAGCTGATAAGGGATGGTGTGGGGATACAGCAGTTAGAGTCTGCCCCAGGGTCTATGGGGTGGCCCATAGTGTGGTTCTACAGGAAGGCTGGCAGGCATGAGGCAGCATAAACGTTGGCAGACACAAAGAGAAAAACACAAAGATTATACTGACCAACAAGATGGCATCTTAAGATAATGTCCCAGTTCCCAAACCAGTTAAACAATCCAGGAGAAACCCTGACTTTGTCCAATTATGCCCAAATGTCATCTATCAGTTCTAAGACTCTGAGAATTATCGGCTATATTGAAACAACGCTTGTGAGGGAATCTCTCATAACCTAGGTGATGGAGGAACAGTAAGGAATTAATTGTGGCTCTATTCTCCAAGAGTCCAGCCTTAATGTTATTTCATTTTTTACTCAAAGCATCTAATGCTTGTGTTACTTAGAGTTTTGCTGAGTATAAGCAGACAGCTTGCTTTATTTTGAGGTGTAAAACTTTTCCAAGAACTGGGAGTCCTACCAGAAAAAGAGTCAAGGCATCTGTTTACTATTAGTGATTTTCAAAGTTTTAGGTAAGGTGAACCTCGGTATTATTTATAAAACAGAGCTTTTATTACTTCTTGTACATTTTCCTTTTTTTTTTTTTTTAAGGGGAAGGCCTCTACCTAATTAGTAAAAGTATCAACCCATACCATACCAATCAGATGTTGGAATTCCTTTGACCTTGGCATACAAGTGAAACCTAATTGTCAGTCTTCTCTGGATAGCTTCCAGTTCCTTGATTGCCTGGGAGAGTAAATTTGTGGTTGAGAGGATTGTTTTTGAGACATACTTCACAGGCTGATATTACTTGCTGAACTGTCCTTGACAAATTTTTCCCAGTAAACATCATTTGGGCCATTTGATAAGTTTTATCCCTCCCTAAATGAAAGACCTGATGCAGTGTTTAATGATCTTTTGGCTCTTTGAGCTAGGTAATAGTATTTGCCTCTGCTCTGTTTGCAACCATCCTGAGGGCTGGAGACAGTGTCCATGAGTCAGATCCCAGTTTATTTCCTTGGGAGAGTAGGTGGGATTGAGTATCCTTTAATAATTGTTATAGTGGGAAAGCTATTTTCCTGAACCCTGGTATCTACAGCCTATAATATCCAGTAATTCACCAAAACTCACACAATTGTTTATCTGTTGTGGAGTTAGTAGCACTATAGTCTCTAATTCAGTTATAATGTCTCTTCCTAGTAAGGGTGTAAGGCTCTCTGGTATTATCAAGAAAGAATGAGAAAAAATTAGTTTTCCCCATATGCATCCCAGGGGCTGAGAGAAAAATGTAGTTGTAAGTTTTCCGGAGACGCCTCTAATCATTATGCTGCGTTTGGATAGTTGGCCAGGAGTGGAAAGGAGGACAGAAAAGGTGGCTCTGGTATCAAGAAGGAAATGAACCAGCTTTTTAGTTACCTGAGTTTTCCAGTTACCTGAGGCTCCTGGCTTCCGGTAGACAGTGGGTTCCTGGGAGCCACCCAAAGAGCCCCAGGCCCCATCAGTCCCTTTCAGGGACACTGGTTATCTGAGGCCTTGCAGATAGAGGTCCCCAAGGGCATTCAGACTTCCTACACAAGGGAAATGGCTTGCAGGGCTTTGACTTCTGTTGTCCCTCCTGAGGACAGTCTTGTTTCCAGTGCCTTGACTGGCCACATAAGTGGCATTTGGTGCCAGGACCTTGGGACGTCTGGTCTGACAGTGCGCGAGGCCACGACTAAGGCCTCAGATGTTTCTTAAGCCCTCTTTCCTTTTTTTTTTTTTTTTTTTTTTTAATTTTTATGTCTGTTGTAATATACCCAGTTGGCAGTTCGTAAGAGCTCCTCCAGGGTCCCTTCCAGGCCAACAGCCAATTTTTGCATTTCCTTTGAATATCTAGGGCTGATTGAATGACAAATTTGTCCTTTAAAATTATTTCAGCCTTAAGGATATGAGGGGAGATAGCCATATTTTTTTTTTTTTTTATTTTTTTATTTTTTT
>NC_064818.1:27294779-27354268 GCF_023721935.1 Panthera uncia | reverse complement strand
TTGAGTTTATTTTTGTGAATGGTGTGAGAAAGTGGTCTAGTTTCAACCTTCTGCATGTTGCTGTCCAGTTCTCCCAGCACCATTTGTTAAAGAGACTGTCTTTTTTCCATTGGATGTTCTTTCCTGCTTTGTCAAAGATGAGTTGGCCATACGTTTGTGGGTCTAGTTCTGGGGTTTCTATTCTATTCCATTGGTCTATGTGTCTGTTTTTATGCCAATACCATGCTGACTTGATGATGACAGCTTTGTAGTAGAGGCTAAAGTCTGGGATTGTGATGCCTCCTGCTTTGGTCTTCTTCTTCAAAATTACTTTGGCTATTCGGGGCCTTTTGTGGTTCCATACAAATTTTAGGATTGCTTGTTCTAGTTTCGAGAAGAATGCTGGCACAATTTTGATTGGGATTGCATTGAATGTGTAGATAGCTTTGGGTAGTATTGACATTTTGACAATATTTATTCTTCCAATCCATGAGCAGGGAATGTCTTTCCATTTCTTTATATCTTCTTCAATTACCTGCATAAGCTTTCTATAGTTTTCAGCATACAGATCTTTTACATCTTTGGTTAGATTTATTCCTAGGTATTTTATGCTTCTTGGTGCAATTGTGAATGGGATCAGTTTCTTCATTTGTCTTTCTGTTGCTTCATTGTTAGTGTATAAGAATGCAACTGATTTCTGTACATTGATTTTGTATCCTGCAACTTTGCTGAATTCATGTATCAGTTCTAGCAGACTTTTGGTGGAGTCTATTGGATTTTCCATGTATAATATCATGTCATCTGCAAAAAGCGAAAGCTTGACTTCGTCTTTGCCAATTTTGATGCCTTTGATTTCCTTTTGTTGTCTGATTGCTGATGCTAGAACTTCCAGCACTATATTAAACAACAGCGGTGACAGTGGGCATCCCTGTCGTGTTCCTGATCTCAGGGAAAAAGCTCTCAGTTTTTCCCCGTTGAGGATGATGTTAGCTGTGGGCTTTTCATAAATGGCCTTTATGATCTTTAAGTATGTTCCTTCTGAGATAGCCATATTTTTAAAGAGAGGCCTCCCTCAACCTCTTTAGGAAGGTCATCTGGCTCTCATTCTGTGTTTATAAAATAGTGGCTAATTTAGCATTATTTAAGGGCTTAACTTAGACCTCCTTGATTTCTCTAAAGCACAAGCTTAGAAGTGGTGGCAATATCATTTCTTAATGGAATGGTCATAGTCCCAGTTAGGATCTCAGGATGGAATTACTCGGGCCCCAGTAGGAAACTGGAAGTTCCCTATAGGACCTCCAGCCCCATGATAATTAATGAGTTTTTGTTTACAGACTTCATGGATCAATATCATCCCAATTTTTCAGAATGCATCCTAAAGGAGTATTGGCCTTTGTTGGGGGAATTGCCCGTCGATAGGAAAAGGGAGGAAAAGGTGCCCCTGATCTTATAGCTGGTCAGGAGAAGCCTCATCTCCTGACCCTGATAATTGGCTAGGAGAGGCCTCATTTCCTGGCTCTGTATTTTAGCTGGCTATTCAACTGGCAGCCAAAAGCTTTGTCAGTCTTGTGAGATGCTGGGAGCAGTCGCTCTTATCCAGGCCTGACCCTACCTCCGAGAGTTGACCTTGTCTTCCCTGATTTCTCCTATCCCTCCATTTTTCGCCTGTAGGATTTTGGGGGTATTGACTGTGACCAAACAAGACTTCCCTGGTTGTAGAAGGATGCACTAATTTTATTTTGGCCCAACAGTAATCCTCTTTACAAATACATTTTAAAGGCTGGTGAAAACCATTTTTTTGTAAGGATAAAATTGGCCATAAAGGGCCAAAGTTGAGGTCTATTCCCTTGCCTTTTCCAGAAGTACCCACATAAATATGTCTCAGCCATGTGGATATCCATTTTAGAGTATCTAGGTTGTTACAAATTGACATACACTGGGCTAAGTGTAGCAAAATGGCTCCTATGTAAAAGCCCTTTATATATCATAGTCATCTACCCCTTATATGACACCGGCATCCATTTCTTTGCTAAACAGAAAACATATATATGGAGCATTTGGAGGCTGGCGGCGAGGACATCATCACCATCTCCCCAGCCTTTGGATCAAAGGAAGGGCAATTTCACCTAAGGCTTAAGTAAAACAACTCAAAAGGGCGTGCTGTCCTGCTGTCCTGGCCTTTTGGTTAAAATCTTTTTTTTCCTTTTTTTTTTTTTTTACAAAAAAAAGTGTAAAAAAAAAAAAAAAACCTTTGTTTACACCCCGCCTTTTTTTTTTTAAATCAAAAACATACCTACAATCCAAGAAAACTTTGCCTTTTTAACAGAGAGTAAAGACGAATTTTAATCTTATACCAGTGTACTTTTAGAATCCATTTATTTTAACCTTAGTCCTGACCACATATAAAATTTCTTTCCAAAGGTTTCCCTTCACAAACTTTCTACAACTTGACTTTGCTTTCAGATTTTGACCTAAGCCCTTTTTCTGCAAACAACCAGTCTCACTTAGGACAAAACTACTTTCTTTTACCTTCAACAAAAATGAATCCCCATTCCTTAGATCTTTCTTACATATCTCTTACTTTTCTACATACAGAGTTACGTTCCTTATTTTTATCAGTCATGATTACATTTAGCAGAATTTTAACTCTTAGAAACTTTAGTCTTCATTGAAGACTAAGTAGTAACCAATTGTGAACTATCTGTTACATCAGAAATTTTTTTAGATGGCAAACTTTTTTTTTCTTTTTTCTTTTTCTTGGCATAAGAAGCCAAAAGCATAAACCTATGTTTACTAAGCAGTGCTTTAGCATTCCATTTGATTTGGAAGAGACCTAAATGTTCAATGAATTTAATTTAGTTGATTATATAAGCAAACCTTTAAAGTTTTAGGTTACTAAAAGATCCTGAAAGTTATCTTAACAATTACCCATGAAAATTTTGAGACAGACAAAATTAACCATCATTTTAAGCCATGCTTTTTGTTGACAAACTGCAACAGAGGTATCTTAATTATGTTCTACGCATGTTTACTTCAAAGTCCACCATTGTTAATTTTTACCTAGGGTACCAGTGAGGAAGTCTGAAGTGGGTGGTGTAAGTTTAAGGGGGTGTTATTCACTCTTTGACAGCAAGGGGAGGAGGATCCCATGGTGCTGGAGGTACCCAGATTGTATAGGAGTCAGTTATGGAAGCAGAACCCAATGTGTGCAGAAGCAGGATGGGGAGGGAAGGCAGAAGAGGTGAGGTGCTGCCAAGAGGCCTGGAGGCAGATAAAAGGTCAGAGGGCAGAGAAAGAGGTCTCCTGGTCCTAAAGTGTGTCAGCTCTGACAGATGAGCAGAAGCAGAGTTTTTCCAAGTGGAATTAAGCAGTCCTTGTCAGGCTGGAGAAGACAGGGAATTTTCCTGAAACAAAAGGAGTTTAGGCAGCTGCTTGGGAATATTCCTCAAAGTCTCCATGCTGAGGTAGACTAACTAGGGACAATTGACTCTAATCATCGTAGTCCTTGACCCAGGAAATGAATGAGGGAGAAGTCCCCACGTATAGTTAGAGTAACTGGAGTGTATTAGGAGAAACAGTGAGAGAGAGTGTTAGAGTCTCCTTTGTTAGGGATGGCATGTGGGTTTGTTTTTTGTTTTTTGTTTTTTTCCAGAAACTTGGGTTAGGTTTTGGGACACTTCTATATATTGATCAGAGTTGTCTGAACATTTGCCCAGGTCCTTTTTATTTGCTTAGAATCTTACAAGGAAAATGGAACCTTTATGGGGCCAAATCCACCATGAGGCTTTTCAGTCAATAGATACATTGAACATACCTTGATTTTCAGGGAAGAATTTTTTTTTATCCCTGGCAATCCTGGATAAGGAGGTCATGAGGGTCTAACAAGTGGCTTTTCCTGAGGAAAAGCCTCAGGGGGTAAGTCTGCAAGTACTTGCCTTTCTTGGCCCCTTTAAGGCAAAGAAGACCTGCACATCAGGAACTTCTGACCATTTACCCTCTCTTCTACAATATAGATCTAACTGTAAGATAATACTGTATTGAATACTTCCCTCAGAAATCTAAGACTCTCCATCCTCCAGGAGATATTTCAGGTGCCTCTTAGCATTGGCGGGTTCATTATCAAGCCCTGATGTGGATCAGACTCCTGAGGAAGTCAGATGCCGCCTTAAGCCATGTGAGGTCACCACAGAACTGTGGATCAGGATTCAACACTTACTTCAGCCCATTGGTCAGGTTGGAACCTTTCTGCTGTTGGTCTCATTTGCACACAGTCGCACAGCGACTCTAACCCCCGCCCAGCACCCAGTGGTGGGAAATTGCGGTTTCGTTCCTTATGGAACTACTTGGGCAACTCTGGGAGGCAACCTTTGCCTCTTAGGGGCAGGTCTACCAATATGAACCTCGGTTCTTACCGGTCTGACAGGCAGCGCTCCCTGAACTGGTTCCTGAGTCACACTAGGTTACACTGTGCTCTGGGGTCCTCAACCCCAGCGGGCCAGGAGGGGCTAGGCTCCTACAGATCAAGTGGTCCGCTGGCGAGATCACTTCTCCTGGTATTCCAAGGTTCACATCCTGGTGACAAAGCAGGTGGAAATGCACCGTCTCCAAATCCCTGATCTGAGCCCCCAAGAAATGTAGCAGGATTCTTGCACAGAGAGATGGGACACTGAGGCTTTTCCGTCCAGGAAGCAACTTTATTCGTTGTGCTGGCATGGGCTCAGTGGGTTCATACCCAAAAAACTGAGCCCCAAGCACAGCGGGATGTAGCCCTTTCTGCAATTTCTACTTCTTTATCTCCCATCTATGGTGACATGTAGTCTGATTGGACACAGTTCAAGTTAGAGTCATGTCAGAGCCACGCACACATGTATAGGAGTTGATTGGGTCACATTGCCTTCCTTTGTTCTGAGGAGGCCTCCACCACATTCCTTAGGGAGAGGCTCTACCACAATCAGACAGGCTAAGTCTGCCATAGTCCTCACTGCAAATCTTCTAACATAAGTAAGGCAATTTCCTGAGTGCCTTGACACCTTCGCCTAATTCTTACTTGGAGGGTTTTCTGTTTAAGGTATGATTAAATCATGTGCTCAGCTGTAGGCTGAGGCTGGAGGGGAGAGTTAGCAAAAGCTTCCAGGAGATAGTCTGGGACAGCCATTATGGCATGCTGCTTGTCTTTTATGTTTTGCGTTCCTGGCCTGGAGAAAAGGGCACAGACAGTACTGAAGGAGCTATTTTCATGAGTTGGTGCTTAGCTGGAACAAGTTGCCACAGAGTGGGAAAAGAAGGCTCCATGGCACTCTCATTTGTCTGCGTGATTTGACTGTGGAGGACTCCAGAGAGTGCCACTGTGACCCCCTCAGGGAGAGACAACTCTTGGAATGCCACCCTGAGGGCACCAGCAGCAGGGACAGTGATGTGGCTTTCTTCTATCCTAGAGAAGGGTTCCCAAATGGAAGTCAGGAGTGAATGATACTGATACTCTATGAGGATTTACAGACATTCTTTATTTAAAAAAATTAAAAAAAATTATTCATTTTGGAGAGAGAGAGAGAGACAGAGTGGGAGCAGAGGAGGGGCAGAGAGAGAGAGACAAAGAATCTGAAGCAGGCTCTAGACTCCAAGCTGTCAGCATGGAGAGGGACACAGGGCTTGAACCCACAAACTGTGAGATCATGACCTGAGCTGAAGTCGGACACTTAACTGACTGAGACATCCAGGCACCCCTACAGACATTCTTTTAAGGAAGGAGGCCTGGCATTAGGTTATTGGGGCTAAGAAATTCAGGTTGTTTCCATGAATGAACTAAGAAATTCAGGTTACTTCCATGAATGAGCTCTCACCGATGTCCAGAATATTAGTGAGGCATGGGAAAACTCAATTATACCTAAAAATTTCTCCATATAATCTATCTGCCCAGGTATTACCCTTAAATGAGGTCTGAGCCTTATCTCTTTCAAATGAGTTCCAGTCTTTTATTTATTTTTGCTTATTTATACTTTAAAAATGTATGTGTGTCCTAACTCAAAACACAGATTGTAAAACCCATGAGAAATTATACTCATTTGTCTTACAATCCTGTTTGCTCTGTTTACCCTTCTCCTGACTTTCATAATGAATATATAGTAGGAGTAGAAGAAATGTTATTTGAAGTTTTACTCTAGGATATGGGGTCCTAGTTTCTGAAGGCACTCTATTTGCTCTAAGATGCTAAATAAACTTGATGTTTATTTTAAAAAATTTCTAAAAATTTTTTTATTATGTGTACTTATTTTTGAGAGAGAAAGAGACAGAGCACAAGTTGGGGAGGGGCAGAGAGAGAGGGAGACACAGAATCTGAAGCAGGCTCCAGGCTCCCAACTGTCAGCACAGAGCCCAACGTGGGGATCAAACTTATGAACTGTGATATCATGACCTGAGCCGAAGTTGGATGCTTAACTGATTGAACCACCCAGGCACCCCGATGATTATTTTTTAAAAATGTTGGAGCCTATGCACTGTTTAGTTTCTGTTCAACCAAAAGGGAATATCACATGTGATAATATATGATAAAAGAAAAACTAGATGTTTTCCTCCCTTTTCTAAGAGAAGTATTATACTCATTATAATATTTCATTTTATTTATAAAGCTATTTATTTAAACCACAGCCTATGTAAAATTACGTAACAACTTGATACATTTATTCCACTTGAGGTTCTGGAGAAACACAGCAACAGGTGAATTGCACTGGTTGTGCGGCAATTAAAAGGAAGGCTGCTAAATTGACCAGCCTGCAGTAGATCATGCCTGCAAGAGGCTAAGCTACAACTGGGGTGTGTGGTCCTATAAAAACATGGCAAGACACGGGAATCTACCCCCAAAACCAAGAGCACACTGTACACACTGTATGTTAGCCAATGTTAGCTAAATTATGTTAAAAACAAAAAAAGAAAAATATAGTCTCATTAGTTATTCAATGAAAAAAAAAACCATGGCAAGATAGCAAATCAAGGGACAGTTCTTGCCTGAATTAGGAAAAACAACTCTTAAATCACATTTTGAGCCTGACATGTTAGTATGTATGCTGGGCATTTTGAAGTGAATCTCAGCATGGATACTGCTTGGGTTAGTTTTACATATTCAGATCAAGTCTGTGGAGATACCAAAGAGCTTTAGGGAAGGCCAGATAAATTTGACAACGTTTTAACCTTGTTTTTTTTTTTTTTTTTTTTTTTTTTTTTTCTTTTCTTTGATTTTCATCCTGGAACATTCTCATCCTGGAACATTCTGATAATAAATGAAATTTGCCTTTTTAAAAATGAAATAACCAAATCCACAACTCCTCTGTCTCTTGTTAGATAATACATTGTTATAAAGCCGTGTGGATAAATTTGCAGTTTACACAGATATTCTTATCTTAGCAAATATTTCAAGTAGTCTTTTACATTTCTTAAACTTGAAATGACCACAGTTGGATATTGGAAATGTTACTAAAATCCAGGTAATTAATACATTAATGAACAATATTTATTTTTTATTAAGCATTTACACATTTAGGGATAAAGAAGAAAAACTGAAATCACAAATCTATTCACATGTCTATTTGAAGACAACACATTTCTTAGGCTGAAGTGAAAAACTTTTTTTGTCATGTTGGTATAGGGAATAAGCATCGCATTGAAATTGAACAGTTTTTATTTATTACAATTTTCTAAATCAAAAGAAAACATCTTCATCACAAAGTGATGGCTAGAACAACAGTAATTGCTTTGAGATTTGTCACATCCTGATCTATTTTCATTCGAAGGGAGCTCACTTTTAATAACAGCTATTTCAATGTAAGGGTATTTTTTTCAGGAACTTTGTAAATTAGGAATGAGTCATTGGCTAAAACAAGCTAGCAGAAAAATATTTAATTCTCTTTATTTTATGTTTTTTTTTCATTCTGAGTAGTAAAAAAATATTGTCAGTAGAACACATTTGGCATGGAACTTGGATATTTTATGGAATACTGTAGTTGAGTGTTAATGTTTCTATTAGTGTTGTTACTCTAAAAACTAAACATTGTATGCTCTTGAGTTTGCCTATAATACTTAGTATATGCAGTTTATATCCTAATTGTGCCTTCTAAGTGTCTTGCCTTTATTCAGTTGCATCAAGATCTGGGAATTGGGACACTTCTTTACTGAATCAATGTGTGATTTTTGACAAGTCACTTTCTTAACCTAAACTTTCCCACTTACAAAGTTGCTGTGGTTACATATGCTTTAATAATGCACAATCAAACTAAGATTTTTGTCTGCCTGGGACAAAAAAATAAGTCAATAAAAAGTGTAGTCTTCGGGCACCTCGGTGGCTCGGTCAGTTAAACATATGACTTTGGCTCAAGTTATGATCTCGTGGTTCGTGAGTTCATGCCCTGCATCAGGCTCTCTGCTTTCAGTGCAGAGCCTGCTTTGAATCCTCTGCCTCCTTTTCTCTCTACCCCTCCCCCTCTCACACTCTCTCTCTCAAAAATAAATAAACGCTAAAAAATGTAGTCTTAATAAGGACAAAATTTTGTTTTCTGATGTCCTGGGTTTGAATTTAACATGAAGAATGAGTAATTATGTGAGGCTAACCATGGCCTCTCACAGGTGAAAACCAATAACTAGTCTAGAGTTTCCAAGGATTGATGCAACACAACTGACAGGTATCCATTTTTATATGATTTTCGTGTGTTTTTGTGTGAGTTAGAGGAGAAATACAGCTTAACCTCCCTAATTTTTAGAATGAGGCAATTGAGTTCTAGGTGGATAAAGGATTAACCAAGACTACAGTGGTAGTTAGTGGCAGAGATAGGACTAAACTTCAAGTCATATGACTTATTCTAGTCGTGCTCTATTTATTAGTCAAGGAACAGGTTGCTTGTTACATATAAATTGATGTTTCCAGGGATAATCAAAGAATTGTTGAAATTAAAGATACTATTTCATTTTTGTGCTTTTTTGGTGACCACAGAAAAATTGGCAGAAGTGTCTGTTACCTTAGTCATCTTCAGAGTGGGATGATGTTGTTAGTTATTGTAGGCAAGCTACTGTGATTTACCTGCACACAATGGCCTCATAAGACATTTATTGGAAGAAATTTGTTCTGACTTTTCTGTTGTTTGCATGACTATTATGAGGTTCTGATTTCATTTACTATTCCTGATTGCCATTAGCTATGCATTTGTTTTGTTTTGCTTTTGGTACATTTCTTTCCCAGGCTTTATTGGCATTTATATTAAAGAAAGAATTGACCTTACTCCTGAAGGTAAAAAAATGAATTAGTAAATTTAAAATCTATCTGTCTACCTAAGCATTATTGAAGGAATGGTGTCATGTAGGTAACTAACTTTTAAATGTAAGAGTTACTTTAGAGATAATATATACTACCAAGCATTTAAAGATCTTATGATATTTTTGTCATATGAAATTCTTTATAGGTTGTAAATAAAACCCTAGTGACATATTAGGTCAAATAAGGAAAATTTATTGCATGCATATAGCTACTCTTCTGTTTGTGCTTTTGGAAGATTTAGCAAATCATCCATGATACTTTTTACTTGTGTCCAGAATCAGCCTCAGAATCATTCTTAACACAGTGCTTCAGTCAGGCATTATCAGTTGATTGGAATTGATGTGAGGGAAGAAACTAAGTACCATTTATAATCTAGTCTGATCTCTCATTTTCCACATGAAGCATCTGAGGTGTCAAGGAAGCTAAGGGTGTTAAAGGGGACTGGTGTAGCTGGAATTGGAGGTGATGTTCTCATTTTTTTTTTTTGTTTCAGTTTTCTTTCACTCCATCATCCTACTCTGTCAGCAAACAAAATACCATGGGTATGAAATTTCCATACCCTTTTAGAGTCATCTTTACTCAATTTATTAATCTTCATGTTTCTGAGTTATTGCTGTTTTTATCTGACCCATCTACACTATCTTAAAATGGGAAAGAAAAAAGTACATTTCCCTGAGGAGCATTCAAATCCCATCCAGCATAAAACCAGCCCACAGAATATATAAGCTGCCAATGATAAATAGCATGTATATCAACTGCAGTTACCATAAAAATACAGCAAGAAATCTTAACATCCCAGTGTAACTGTAAATCGAACAGTGCAACAAGAGAATTTCTTGGAGGAAAAAGCCGTATTGGCTCATTGTTACTTCTTTTTTTTAAGTTTATTTATTTTGAGAGAGAGAGAGAGAGTGCAGGGAGGGAGGAAGAGAGAGAGAGAGAGAGAGAGAGAGAGAGAGAGAGAATCCCACGCAGTTTCCACATTGTCAGCACAGAGCCTGTTACAGGGCTCGAACCCATGAACTGTGAGATCATGACCTGAGATGAAAACAGGAGTTGGACACTTAACCAACTGAGGCACCCAGGTGGCCAGGCCCATTGTTACTATTGATCCCAGCTTATTATCTGAGTTAACTGGGAGGTTTTCAGCCACGTAAGCCTTTGAAGTCTCAGTTCTATTTTGTCACCAGTGGCTTATGACTGTTGGAATTTATAGAGAGAAGGAAGCACTAATGTACATGGCTGGTTATTTCTTCTTTCTTTAATTCCACTAGCACTTGGAAAGCAAAGGAAATGAACAAAATAGGAACCTTTTCTACTGAAAGCAGTCATTCTTATATTTTTCATTGCGGTACCACTTTG
Organism: Panthera uncia; assembly: GCF_023721935.1. Lineage (NCBI taxonomy): Eukaryota > Metazoa > Chordata > Mammalia > Carnivora > Felidae > Panthera > Panthera uncia. The sequence continues at coordinate 27,343,629 of NC_064818.1, read as the reverse complement.
GTAAAGTTAAGTATGCAGGGACTCCTCTTTCTGATTTCTACTGTTTAAAACCTAACGCTTTTCCTTCCCTCCACATTTCTGTTGACTTATACATCTACTCTGTGGACATACCAGGACCTTCAGGGAAGCCAATGTGTAGGGATCCTACATAAAGAATCAAAGATACAGAGTTTTCTTGTGCTATAGCTTTGAGTTAAAGTTAGGAAAATACTTCTAGGGGTGTGAGTGTAATGCTAATTGAGTGTTTGGAAAGTAATGAAATAGAGTTCTAGAGACTATAACAACCTTCTCATTGAGAGTGGGAAGTCAGCTCCAACTCATGGAACGTGAAATGAGGTCAAATGTACACTTTTTAAAAATTCATGAAGAAAAAGAAATAGATCCTGGTTAAGAAGATAAACTGAACTTGAGTAAATTTCAGGGAAGCTTAGAATGGTTCCGTCTGAATTCATTCTGAATCAACAGGACAGGAAAGTTGTTTAGATCAGCATTTCTCAAAAAATGGGTTGTTACACAGACCGTCTACATCAGAGACATCTTGGGTGCTTGATAAAAACGTGAATCAACAGTTTCTATATAGGAATAGGACATCTTAGAAAAATATATCCCTACACTTCACAGAAATAATTTTGTGCTTTTCTTCTCAAGCATTAGAACTCTGTTATAAGGAACATGACTCTCATTTGCCTTCCTTCAGTGAGTTCTTGGGTTTACCATTTAAATTTCCAAACTCAGCTCCAATAAGGATCAGTTTTTATTTTTCAACACTATTTTATCCTAGGGGAAAAAAAGGTAAATTTATAATGCCTCTTTGGTTTTATTTTAGAAAGTATCAAAAGTATGAACTAGAAAATCATTCTACTTTGAAACAAAGATTTTCTGGGAAATTTAATCCTTTATTATTCAAGACAATCCAACTAGAACACTTTGGGCCAATTTTAAATATTTTATCTACATCTCATTAAACTAATATGCACTTTTCTTCTTTCTTTTTCCCTAGACTGAATCACACAGATTTTTTTTTTATCAGTAACTAGATTTTTTGTTCTTTCTAAATTGCTCTGTATCCTGGCACCTCATTCATTCAGTGATGTCATAGTCATGTTTGTAGAATCCCAGTTGCTTTTGCCTCAGATTCAGGAGTAAAGATGAAATTCGCTGGAAAGAAACCATGCTTGAAACTTTCCCTAGGAATCCTCTTCACTGCATGAAACTCACTTTTAGTGATAAACTCTTGAAGTTTTCAACTTCTCTAAAAATATTATCCTTTCTATTCTAAAGCATGTGAAAGAAGTTGGCTTTGGTGAATATGTTTGGCTAGAAAAGGTGCCAAATCAAGGATGTTACCAGATATATATTCATTTTATTCTGATAACAAGGAGGGAAAGGTGTTGAAATGGTCATATCATTTGAGTAATTTGGTGATAGAACTGCCTTCTGCGTCATACTGTTTTAATTTTGGACAAGCCTGTTATGTTCTTCCTTCTTTTTTTTCCAGTTGGCTAAGAATCCTATATTATTATAATACCATAACTAGACAATCTTTGAGAAGTAAATTAAATTAACATGCTTCAAAATAAGTCCTAAATGAATTGGTCTTTGTGATATTCCCTGGTGGCTTATGCCTGGGACTTCCCACCACACACAAGTGATTTTGGGAAATGGAAGCACAGCAGTTTATTCATTTTCCCTCATCCTGTATTTCACAAGCTTGGACTGTGGCAGTTGAAGTAAGAAAATAATTTTGTGCCAGAAGAAAGATAAAAGAAGAAAAACAGTTTGCCAACAGGAGCTTAAATTTAACATTAGAATCCTGGAAAATATGGGAAAAAAAGTGATATCTTAGCAACACTACTCCAACACAGTAATCTGGTAACTTTTCCACACCTGACTTATTTAAAAAATTAAAAACAGAATCAGTTCAGTCAGTAAGGGGTTAAAAGTTATTTTGAATATATGTTGGAAAAAAATAAGCCAGATAAATTCTCCCTTTGCACTTTTATTGCCTGATTTGTGCTTTAAGGTATTCTCACAGTATTTTTAGGTAAAGTGGTTTTGGTAAAGATGAATTCTACCATTTTGTCCACAGGATTAGTGGAAAAGGTACTGCATTCTGATATTAGCTTTGGTGCTGAAAGGCTTTAACAAGTACACTTGTCTTAATTCCCTTTTCTATTTATCTCTATTCTATTTCCCTGTGGCAGGGTGAAATATCAGTGTATCCCAGGAATTGTCTGAGGAAGTTTTGGAAGTTATTTTTTGGAAGATTTTGGAAGTGAATTTAGATACTTTGTTAATGTGATAGTGAATCAGAGGCAATTTTTGGATAAAATAGAACTTTATGTGTCTATTTCTCTATTTGATGAATGGGATTGGGCTAGCAGCAGGAATTCTTTGAAATCTGTAGTGGTAGGTCTCTGCTGCCTTCCAAGTAGGAAGATACTTAACCTGCAGTTAGGTTACTCCCATATCTTCTTGACTGAGTTGATGTATAATGATAGTAGTATTTATTGGGCTTATTTTTCAGTATGTCGGGCACTGTGCCAAGACCTTTATCTGTATGAGCCGATTGATCCTCACAATAGCTCCAAGGAGTAGATATTACTATTATCTCCATTTCACAGATGTGGACACAGTGGAGACTGATTCAAATCTAAGCTGTGTAACCAGAAAGCCCATGCATTTAATGACTGCTCCATGCTCTCGTCTATTGCATGGCTGGGAAAACTACTTATTGAATATTCAGAAATGTGAATTTTGGGAAGGAAACAGGGAAGTGATATAGCAGTGAAATGATTACCCCCAATATGATTTTTACCTTCCAATAACAGAATCCTTCTGTATTTGTGACCAACATCAATAGCAGCTGTATTTTCCACCTTCCCTTAAAGCTATAAGTATGCTTTGAGATGTGATTAAGGTTAATGAGATATAAATGAAACTTATTGGGCAGCTTCTGTACGCTTTCCTGAAAGTTAGCCTGTATCTACCCTTTGCTTTCATCCTGCTGCTTGGAATGTGGGTATCGTGGTTGAAACTCTAGCAGCTGTGTAAATTTTTCAGTCTATTCCCATTTTAATATTTAGAATCATCTACTTCTTATTTTATGAGTGGCACAATATGTAGATTGTATCCTAATGCAGAATCATGCTGTGAATATAAAAACAATTAGACAAAAATAGAGCCTGGGTATTTTTTTCCTTTAAAATAATGATTAAAGTCCAAATATTAGAGAACAATTTACACGTATAAAAATATAACTTCTCTGCCATGACCATGTAACAACCAAATGTACTTTAAGTATGTTATTGTTTAGCACCATTTACCATTTTAAATTAAATATTACATGTGTGGGGCAGGATCAATGGCTAAATCAATAAAAAAGAATTATTACTCTAAAAACCAAGTTTATCTGGAATGTTATTGATCAAAGTTCTGATATTTAACATTATACTATATTTATGGTACAGTGAAAATGTACATATGCATATATAAGAATTCTAAATATCAAATAAGTCTTAAAATGTCTTATTAATTATCAAAAAGAAAAAGATTTTGTGTTTAATTGAATACATGTATGAAACTTCTTTCTCAAATGTCTATTTTGAAATTATGGTATTATAATTTTGTAAAAGGTCCATTTTTGTTCATTTGTAAACATGGAATTTTCTCCTCATGCTGGAACCCAAGTGAAAAATGATAGTGCTGTGGACTAGGACCTCAACAAGGTAGGAGAAGTTCGACAGGTTTGTGATCTGTGTAGTACACAGAGATAAGCCTGGCTGATGGATTTGATAGGGAATGTGGGAGGTGAAGCTGAAGGAATGATCAAATATAACACACATATTTAGCCTGAGCAAGTGAGCAGATGGAGGTGCTGCTTACTAAGGTGGAAGGACTTGAAGAAGAGCAGACCTGAGGCATGTGGAAGGGGGAAAGAAGGAAACCAGTAGTTTTATTTTACATATTCTGAGTTTGAGATGCCTGTAAGGAGACATCCAAGTATAGAAATCAAGTTGAATAAGTGGTTTTGAATTTCAGAGGAGATGTTTTCATTGGAGATAAAATTTTAGAGTTGTCAGCTTAGAGATGATATTTAAAGTCATGAGAATATTTGAGATCATCTAGGAAGAAAGTGTAGAGCAAGGTAAACAAGCTGTGAAGCCAGCCTGGTGAATGTGGTAAGAAATTTACATGTTATACTAAAAAGATTATGGTGTGTGTTGGGATCTCGTGTGGATTTCTCTTCCTCTGAGTGCCATTGGTCTGCTTGTTCTTCTTGACCCATGCTCTTTGCTCTAGAATGGCACTTAAGTAGAATGCTGACCGGGGAACTGGGCTGTTTAGTCATATATAGGAATGAAGAATGGAATCAAGTAAATGCTTTCATCAAAGAACTGTTAATATGAGAATTCCAAAGGCTTTTGCTAGAGATGCATAGACTTCCATGTGTAAAGTATTTGGAATGTTTCTTTCTGTGTCCTTAAAATCTTTTTAATCTGTCTTCTCTTGGATGCTTTGAGACAAGCATAAAAATCAGTTCTGGAATAATGGCCCTTTGCAACTATAAACATGGGGGGCCAGCAATTTGAATGAATGGTACTCATGTTCTCTCTCTGAAATCGGCTGCATTGGAACTTTCACAATTTTTAACCACCTCATGCTAGCATATTTTGAAGTGCCATTAGTGTTGGGCCACAAAGAGCTTTACAATAAAAGAATTCAAGGTTTTAACAGAACAAAAATGTAGGGGTGTGTGTGTGTGTGTGTGTGTGTGTGTGTGTGTGACAGACAGAGGGAGGGAAGAAGGGAGGAATGTTTAAAGAAGAATCTGTTGCTAAGTATGTTAATGACAAAAAACTATAAAAATTGAATACTTAGTATCTGTTTTTATATCTAAGAATTATTTTAAGATTTGATTAATTAAAAATAGCAGAAATTTCTCTTTCCAGTCTGAATTTTTCTTTCAAATTGTTGAACAAGATACTGCCAAAAGAGACCAAGACTCCCAAATCCTGTAATATGCCTAGATTTACTATAGAATGCAGTGTATATTCACTGAGGCTATATTCAGTGCATAGCCCAGTATCTTGCACATATTTATTCATTTCACTAACATTTATTGAATACCTACCAGTAATGCTTATTAATTTCACTAGCATTTATTGAACTCCTACCATGCCCCCATAACTGAATCTACTCCTATGCTCTCTTTAAGGACCCAGCATGAAATTTAGTTTTGTGGGTCTGTGAGTGGGCAACTTTCTTACAAAAATAAATATATTGCTCGATATTTTTTGCTCCTAGGAAAAGATTATTTTTATTTTTATTTTAATGTTTTTATTTATTTTTGAGACAGAGAGAGACAGAGCATGAACAGGGGAGGGGCAGAGAGAGAGGGAGACACAGAATCTGAAACAGGCTCCAGGCTCTGAGCTGTCAGCACAGAGCCCGATGCGGGGCTCAAACTCACAGACCGTGAGATCATGACCTGAGCCTAAGTCAGACACTAAACCGACTGAGCCACCCAGGCGCCCCAAGATTAAATATTTTTAAATGTGGCTTTGTACCCAAGCCAATGGTTCTCTCTATTGTAGTATTGCTTACCTTAGAGTACTTTGCATTTTGTCTTTGATTCCTAGAGGATTCAGCTAACAATAACAACTCTCCACTCCTCTCCACCCCCCACCCCAGTCTGTTCTGCATATATTCAATGAATACTTGGCTCTGTTCTCAGGGTTGGCTTCTTCCAATTTCCTCTTAAAAATTTCTTTAACTTTCCATATTTTTCATTTTAAAGGAGACTGTGAAAGTCTCTTAGATTAACTTGGCTCGGAAGATTACTGAGCTTCAAAAGTTTGGCTTTAGGTGGGTCTCTAGGGTTTAATTTTGAAGATTTGATATTGAAGAAAAATGAAAATCTCGAATTTCCATCAAGGGTTTCTATATAGCCAGGATTTTTACAAAGTTTACAGTGTGCTGAGAATGATGTTTGTCAAGTTTGCCCAACTGAAACATGTATACTTCCTTCTACTTCTCCTAATTTTAGGGAATCGAAAAGAAACTATCTTTAGACAGGTCTTGTTAGAATTTTGAATATTCAAAATATTAAGCATAATAGACACCATCCTGGCAAGGAGTTATCACCAACATCAATGGCTAGAGCTTCCTTAGGAAGCTCCATTAACTTCCTTAAATTAATTGCAAAATTTTGTATCTATGTATTCAGTGAATATTTATTGAGCACCTGTTATATGCTAGGCAATTTCTTAGGCTGTTGGGATATATCAGTGAATAAAACAAAATTTCTAGCCCTCATAGAGCTTACATTTTCACATGTGGAGACAGGAAGTAAATGAAATTCATAAGTCTATTTTATGGTGTACTAGAGTATCAAGGGTCCCCAAGACTACTCCTGGGTCAATGATTTGCTAGGAATACTCAGAGAAATCAGCATATAGTTATACTCACAGGTAATATGTATTACAGTGAAATGGTATAGAGCAAGATCAGCAAAGGGAAAAGGCACAAAGAGTAAATCAGAATCCTCTCCTAGTTGAATCACATGGATGCACTTAACTCTTCTAGCAACAAATTGTGGTGACATACATGTTGTCTACCAGTGCAGTGGATTAGATACTAAGTTCTCAGGGTTTTTATTGGGGGCTGGTCACATAGGCACCTTTTGCCTGGCACTTACCAAATTTGCATACTACTCTAAGAAAAACAGCATAAAAACATTGATTGCATAAACAGTTTAGATTTACTGAGCTACTCTTACCAGTTATGGATCTGTGAGAACCCTTCTAAAATCCAAGTTCCTATATGCCAGCCAAGGGCCAACCTTGTAAGTAAGCCTCTCAAAGGATAGCAGTCAGGCCTGCTATATTAACTTTCTTGTGCACATCTAGATTATAAGTTTTCTGGGGAAGAAATTAAAGCAAAGGGCAAGGACCAATGCTGGAAAGGAATGCAGGTTACAATTTTAAATAAGGTGATCAGAGTAAGCCTAATTGGGAAGATGACATTTGAGCAGTCTTGGAGGTTAAAAAAAGAACATTCTAGGCATAGAGAACAGCCAGTGCAATTACCCTCAGGTAAGAGCTTATTTGTTGTATTGAGAAAGAACAAGGAAGCCAGTGTAGCTGGGGGATGAGTGAACATGGAGACAAAGTCAGAGTTAAGGTTGGGTAAGGAGGCTGGTGACCATACTGTACTGGACCCTATAGGGCATTGCTAGTTCTTTGGTTTATGTATGCATACATGTCTCTGAGGTAAGACCCAGTAGTTTCCATTTCTTTAGATTCTCTGGGGCACCAATGTTTAATAGCTGCAAATCTAGGCTAAATTCCTCATTTTGCAGTCGGAGAATTAAGCCCTAAGTGATGACAGGTGTATCATTTAAGGTCACATGGTCATCAGTGAGAGAATGGAGGATAGAATGTAGAACACAAATGTTTTAATCTTTCTCTTCTCCAAGTTTGAGAGAATCCTTATGACTTGTTAAATTGCATTTTACTTAAAGTTAGTGTAATGGATAGCAAACAGACAAGACACCAAAATGCTTCAGGGTAATTTAGGCAGAATATGTTCAGTTATTTCTTTCCATTTAGGATAATGAGTGACTGAGGTGCCCAGTTTCTGAGTATGAGATAAAACAACTATTAAACACCTATAGGGATGTTTCCCCTTCTTATTCGAATGTCTGATAACTCAGTTAAATATCTTCACACCTTGCACTTATCCCTTTCCCCATAAAAATTTGTTTTTATTGCTTATTAGGCCTTCCCTATTTTGTCCCCATTATGACTATATTTTAATAAAGAAAAGTTTATTAAGATGCTTCCTACTTTTAAAGGATTCAACTGCAGTATTTCACAAAGGTTACAGAAATAAAACTAACTTCTCTCATTAGCAACTCTGTAATAGTCATACCAAGAAGGCATAGTTGAAAAGTGTGTGACATGTAGCCAAAGACCATCTAGTGAACTTAAATCCCGAAAGCAGGATGTTTGACCTTAGAACCCACGGTGATATGAGCTGCTTATAAAGTCACAGATAATTGCTATCTAATTTTTCTTTCAAAATAAAATCAGACTGAAAAGAGGAAGGACAGTTTTTCAAACATTTATTGCTTTTAAACAACAACAAAAAAGAAATGAATACTAGATGCAGATTGGTCTGTGGTGTATGTTTGCTAAAGATATGATATTGGTGACAACTATGAAAAGCAATTTAATAATGCCTTTTTGTTGTTGTTTTGATAACCAAAACAAAAAGTAAAAAGAACCCTTTAGAATAAATCTTAAAGGTTAAGTTCAGAGCTATTTAATTATTATGTGGTTCTGGAAGTACAGGCATTAAAAAATACTTTTTATTTTTAAAGGAGAAAATTATTAACTATCTCCTCTAAGTGTGAGGAAGACATGACATGTTATTTCACAGATAAAAAAATTCTCTGTTCATTATCAGTACTTCTATATTGCAATGAGTATTGCTGTTAAATACTTTATGCTGTATTGTCTCAACCAATGATGCCATGAATGACTCACAGATAGATGGTATCAAACCAGTATAAGTACAAAATGTCCATCACCAGTTAATATTGGTGTGACACACAAAGTACAAGATCTTGAAGACTTGCCATCTTAGTTTTGATTCCTTTCATGTATTTGTAAGCTTGCAGTGCTTTGCTTTTGTTGGTGGTGGTGGGGTAAAATTGGTTAGATTTAGCTATTAGAATCGTTCTGTTTGTACTAAGGCCCTAGACAAAAATTTCAATAACTTTTGTTATAAATCTTTTATGCTCTATATCACATGTGATTTATAATCTGTATCACATATGATTATTATACAAGTTTAAACCACACAGGAAAGTAAGAAGAAGGCAGAAAATCACTCCAAATTCTACTTTCCAGAAATAGCTATTCTCAACATTTGAACATCTTTCCAGACATCTCTCAATGTGTCTATATTGAGCAAAATATAGCTAGATATAATTTTAGGAAAATGGGATCACAGTATACATGGCATTTTAAATACCAAGTATTAATTTAATTTTACTTGAATTTAGTGAAAGAAAAGAGATTAAAGTAAAACTGGGGGAGCTATTGACTTTACTCAGAAAAATATTTCTTTATCATAAGTGATATAGAGCATAAAAGATCCTGTTATTGTTACGAAAAGTATAACTATTCTAGAAGTTTGGAATCAACACTGTTTTTTAATTATAGTATTTCATATATTTGGGTAAAACTTTACTCATTTGGTGTCTATTTCATTTGCTCTCTATTTCACTGTTGCAGTAATGATCATAGGAACAAGGCATGCTGGTAGGATGTAGGGGCCTGTAGAGCACAAAGTGAGTGTATATCCAGGAATTTGCAGTATAGCCATTAGTGGTTTTCTCTGAAAGATGAAAAAATAACACACATATACTTTATACCGTATCTCCTCCCCCATCCTCTAACTTCTGATATAGTGTTCTTTATACATTCCTTAGTTTATTACATTTCCCTTTCTTCTGTAGTCATACTTGTTAGTTATTTAATACATTTAAAAATGTATCAATGTTATTTGTTCCATTTAAAGTTGATTCTTTAGTCATCACCAGACCTTGTACTATTATTTCTGTATTACCAAGTTCTTTGTTTTGATTTTGCTGGAAGGCTGGATTTTGTGCCTTGGGAATTTTTTAAGGAAGTGCTCATAAATGTTCCATTTACAAAGTTCTTATATATTTGAGATTGCCAGTTTAATTTATAATTAGTGGACATTTTGAGTATAAAATTCTTACATTTTTCCCCTTAAGATATTTTAGATATTATTTCTGGTTACTTCATTAATAGAATGGGTGGAAGTAAATTTATTGCTAAATTGCCAGTTTGCTGAGTGACCAACTTACCAAATTTAACAAAATTACCAATCATACTAATTTGGGATGGGGAGAAAGTGGAGAGTTTAGTTTTGATGTGAAGTTTGAATGACCACTAGACAATGAAGTGTAGGTGTTGAGCGACTACAGGGGAGATGAGTCTGGAGTTCAGTAGAGAGTTTGGGCTGGAGATACACATTTGGAGTAGACTCTATAAAGACGGCAATTAATGACTTTTCATTATTTTTCACAAAATTAGTGAACTGCATGAGAGGACCGGCTTAAACACTGTGCTCCGTGTTCACTCCAGTAGTTACAGTTCAGAAAAAACCAGGAATGTCAAAAAACTGAGAAAGAGCTGTCATTAAATGGAAAAAATACACTTGAAATCTTAAGGAGAAAGGGACTGAATGTGTCAGATACTGCTGAATAAGACAAAGACGCAAAATTGAACGTTGCAGTGGGCCACGTAGAAGTTATTTGGCGCCATTTTCCCTGAAGAACATGGATGCAAAAATTCTCAATAAAATACTAGCAAACTGAATCCAACAATATGTTAAAAAAATCATTCACCACGATCAAGTGGGATTTACTCCTGGGTTGCAAGTGTGGTTCAATATTTGCAAATCAATCAATGTATACACCGCATTAATAAAAGAAAGGATATGAACCATATGATCATTTCAAAAGATGCAGAAAAAGTATTTGACAAAGTACAGTATCCTTCATGGTAAAATCCCTCAGCAAAGTAGGTTGAGAGGGATCATATCTCAGCATAATAAAGGGCATATATGAAAAACCCACAGCTAATATCATCCTTAGTGGGACTTTTTCTCTACAGTAAAGAACAAGACAGAGGTGTCCACTATCACCACTGTTATTTAACATAGTACTGGAAGGCCTAGTCACAACAATCATACAACAAAAAGAAATAAAAGGCATTGAAACTTTCACTACTTGCAGATGACATGATACTCTATATAAAAAAACCTGAGACTCCACCAAAAAACTGCTAGAACTGATAACACAAATTCAGTAAAGTGGCAGAATACAAAATCAATGTGCAGAAATCTGTTGCATTTCTACACACCAATCAATAATAAAGCAGCAGAAAAAGAAAGTAAGGAATCAATCCCATTTGCAATTGCACCAAAACAAATAAGATACCTAGGAATAAAGCTAACCAAAGAGGTAAAAGACCATGTACTCTGAAAACTATAAAACATTATTGAAAGAAATTGAAGATGACAAAGAAATGGAAGAAAATGCCATACTCATGGATTGGAAAAGCAAATATTGTTAAAATGTCTATACCATCCAAGAAATCTACACATTTAATGCAATCCCTATCAAAATACCACAAGCACTTTTTGCAGAGCTAGAAGAAACAATCCTAAAATTTGTAGGGAACCACAAAAGATTCTGAATAGCCAACACAACCTTGAAAAAGCAAAGCAAAGCTGGAGACATCACATTTCCAGACTTCAAGTTATATTACAATGCTGTAGTTATTATGACAGTGTGGTACTGGCACAGATATAGATGCATAGATCATTAGAACAGAATAGAAAACCCAGAAGTGAACCCACAACTAAGTGGGCAGTATTAATATTTGACAAAGTAGAAAAGAATATCTAATGAGAAAAAGACAGTCTCTTCAACAAATGGTGTTGGGAAAACTGGACAGCAACATGGAGAAGAATGAAACTTGTCTACTTTCTTACACCAAACACAAAAATAAATTCAGAATGGTTGAAGACCTAAATGTGACCCCTGAAACCATAAAAATGCCTAGAAGAGAACACAGGCAGTAGCCGCTTTGACACTGGCTGTAGCAACTTCTTACTAGATAATGTCTTCTGAGGCAAGGGAAACAAAAGCATAAGTCAACTCTTGGGGCTTCATCAAAATAAAAGGCTTCTGCACATTGAAGGAAACAATCAACAAAACTAAAAGGCAACCTATGGAATGGGAGAAGATATTTGCAAATGACATATATGATAAAGGGTTATCTAAAATATGAAAAGAACTCATAAGACTCAACATCATAGAGCATGTAATCCAGGTAAAATGGGCAGAATACATGAATAAACATTTTCCAAAGAAGATATCTAGATGACCAACAAACACATGAAAAGATGCTCAATTTCCCTGATCATTAGGGAAGTACAAATTAAAACTACAATGAGATATCACCTCACACCTGTCAGAATGGCTAAAATCAACAACACAAGAAACAACAGTTGCTGGTGTGGATGTGGAGAAAAAGGAACCCTCTTGCACTATTGGTGGGAATGCAAACTAGTACATATACTCTGCAAAACAGTATGGAGGTTCCTCATAAAGTTATTAATCAGATTACCCTTCAATCCAGCAATCACACTACTAGGTATTTACCCAAAGAATACAAAAATACTAATTCGAAGGGATACATGCACCCAGATGTTTATAGCAGCATTATTTACAATAGCCAAATTATGGAAACAGTCCACGTGTCCGTCTGATGAATAGATACCTATTCTATATAGATAGATGAATAGATATCTATATCTATCTATAACATCTATCTGTATCTATATCTATATCTATATCTATCTATCTATATCTATATCTATCTATATATCTATATCTTTATCTATCTATCTATAGGTATTTATATCATATATAATTATATATATGATGGAATATTAGCCATAAGAATTAAATGTTGCCATTTGCAATGACATGGATGGAGCCAGAGAATATGCTAAGCGAAATAAGACAGAGAAAGACATATACCTTATGATTTTATTCATATGTGGAATTTAAGAAACAAAACAAATGAACAAAGGGAACAAAAAGAAGAGACGGAGGCAAAACAAGAAACAGACTCTTAACTATAGAGAACAAACTCCAGAGGGGAACTGGGTGCAGGGATGGGTGAAATAGGTGATGGGGATTAAGGAGTGCACTTGTTGTGATGAGCTCCAGGTGTTGTATGAAAGTGTTGAATCACTATATTGTACATTTGAAACTAATATTACACTGTGTATTAACTAACTAGAATTTAAATAAAAACTTAAAAAACAGAAAAGAAGTTATTTGGGTCCTTGATAAGGTCAGTGGAGCAGACAAACCTCTGATAAGCTTGATTAGAGGAAAAAAAAGTGAAAACAAAATATATAATATTATATATAATTACAGGCAATATTTTTTAAATAATGAAAGAAAAGTGTAGGCAATTTGACAAGTTTAGACACTGGCAATTTTATCTGTGTGCTATAGTGTCTTCCTTTGTCAATAATTTTATGAACAAGCAAAAACAATATATATGTGGATCAAAAGCAGAAAGAAAGAGGGGCATAAATGCAGAATATTTTTCCTTTGTTGGGTGTTGGTTGCCTTATGGGAATGAGATCAGTGCAGTTGGTGGAGATTATTAATATTTTCTGTGTGTTGTTTGACATTACAATGAACTTGTATTACTTTCAAAATTGAAATTATATAATGAAATAAAAACAAGGTATGTACTAAATTTTAGGTAATAAAAACAAAGTATCAGTGGTGGGAACATGTGACCCATTAGTGTTTTCTTACCTCCGCCTGAGTACATGGTTTAACATTACATAATAATTGTTAGTCTTTTCATTGGAGCCCTGTCTTGACCTCTAAATCTGCGTGGTTTTCTAGATGGTTATACCTAACTGACTGTAGTTAATCTTGAATTGAAACTTATTTTCCAGCCCTAGTGGATGATCTCTGTTGTTCCTTCTTAGTTTTTGCTTTCTAATTAATTATTCATCATAATTACCAACCACCAAGACTGTGCCAGAAATTGCACTAATGGAAACTAGGAGGAACTCATGGTCTATGAGTCTAATTATTTGCACCTGTTTTGGGGGTTTATATTACTTGTCCTACCCCCTAAAAGTGTCTTTTCCAATTTCTTTCTGTGACTCTTTTCTAACTGCACATATACACTCTCTCTAGGCTGTTTCATCTAGCATATTTATGCAGGGATTCCTAATCAGAACCCCTATTACAGACCTCTCTCTTTGACATGTTTATATCCAATTCAACATGTCTAATATGGAATTTACTTATTATCTTTACTGCCTATTATGATTGTTTTCTTTTATCTCTTACCCAGGTTCTGAATTGGACCCTGCTTTGTAAGCCCAAACCACTTTGCCCAAGTGAGCAAGTCTAATTGATGCATAAGTCTGTTGATTTTACTGCCTGTTTACTTTTAGTATCATTTTCTTTCTGCATATCTATTTCTATTACCTTAGTCCAGATTTTATCCATTTCTCATCTGCAGTTTTCTAACACTCTCCACCTTAAGTCTCATATACTTCACTTATCTACTTTGTCACAAAAACGATTTTTCTCTAGCAGAAATTACATATCAATATTTTAAAAAAAATTGATCTCTGTTACCTTCACTGATGTACTTGACCAATGATATTCATATGCCTAATACACTTCAGTGAGTGTACCGCAATTTTGATAAAACTTTGAAGTATATTTTAGGAAGTGCAGGCTTCAATAATGTATAATTGCCATGGTTATTGGTAGTTTGGCAGTGGTGACTTACTGCCATTCATGGTTTAGAATCGATAGGTTGTAGATTATGTGCATTTAGTGGTGAACTAGCTAAAACTCCATCCTTTACTCTTGCACTTAGTAAAGTATATTGGAATGAACATGAGGGTAATATTATAGGGGCAATCTTGAACAGGCATTTATTTGTATTTAAGAAGTAAATAATTTGCAAATTGCAGTACTTTGGCTTAATTACTAACAAATTCTTTGTGGCATACTTCACAAATGGCCATTTATCACTGTGATTGGTAGAAGCTGGATTTTAGAACAAAATCTAGACTCTTTATTGTAACATAACAGCCTCTCCATTGTTCAAGCCAGTCATTTATCCATCCATCTATCCATCCATTTGTCATATTTTTATTGAGCATCCATTATGTGCTAGGGAATTGTTTCTTAGGGATACTTCAGTAAACAAAACACAGACTTTGCTGTCACAGAGTCAGTGACCATAGCACTTTAGACTTTTAAGCACTTTTTTTTGACTTGTGCTTGTCCAACCTCCTTTTCTCTCCTCACAATTTCCAGCCACATTGACTATTTATGGTTCCCTGATGCATTGAACTATTTCTTTTGTTGCTGTATTCTCTTTTCACTGTCTAGACTGCTCTTCCTCATTTTGTCAATCTGGTGAATACTCAGCTCAGTTATTACTTCTCTATTCCCTGAATGGGCCCCAGTGAAAACCAAATGACCTTTAATAATTTCCTTCAAATGGAATTTAAGTATTCTGTTCATAAGCCTTTCAAATACAATTCTTTAAAAAATCATCTCTTAAAATTCAAGTTAAGAGAGGATATGGGACGGGTATGGTGTGGTTGTGTGTGTGTGTGTGTGTGTGTGTGTATGTGTATGAGTGACAGAGAGAGAAAGACATGATTGATGGATTCAGTGACCCAGTGACCCAGTGGGGTAGAAAGAATATTGGGGTTGGAATTCTAGGGGAAATGAGATGGAAAAATAGGAGGTTTTAAAAAACATAAGCTTGAATATTCTATAAAATTTACTCTTCTAGAACATTATTTTTTAAGATTATGAGGTAGTTTTATGCTTTCCTTGCTTTATTTATTCATGTAAGTTTCTGTTTAGCAGCCTTTTGGTGTTTTTTTCTTTATACACTTAGATACATGACTAAGAAGGCATTTGATTTTTTAAAAATCATCTTTATTGAGGTATAATTTCCATGATTAAATATACCCATTTTAATTGTTGGATGAGTTTTGAAAAATGTAGCCACCCATGTAACTACCACCACAATCAAATTATAAAATATTTCCCTCACACCAGGCACAGGGGTGCCTCTTTGCAATCAAGATCCCTCTGCATTTCTAGACACAGGCAACCACAGATAGGCTTTTGGTAACCATCAATTAGTTTTTCAGTTATTTGATTTTGATGGTGTATTTTTTTTTCAAGGTATCTCTTGTTGTCCTACTGCCTCCATGGTCCTTTATAGATAGAGCTTGGAAGCTGATCTCATTCTTCCTTTATCTGTCTCATTTTCTTTCCTACTTTTCTAAAACTCACTCTGCATGTCTCCTTCTTCCTTTCAGGTATCATTTTCAAGTCAATTCATTTTCTATTATATAAGTCTGGCCACTGAAGATTGCCCAAGAGGCTTTAGTTTCTTCCAGAGTCAAAATCTTTTCACCTCCAAATTTCAATTATATCACTTCTCTTAAGGTAAAGAAGAAGCCCCCTAAATTATAATTCTATAAATTATTTTATTTAACTATTTTCTCCATGGTAGCCTTATAATGTATATAAGGAAAAGTAAGACACTAAGGAAAAGTAAAACAAAAGAAGGCAGTTAAACTTATTTTCCAAAATTATCTGTATTATAAAACCACTCTAATTTGTCGTAATTAGAAGTGAGAATGAATTAATATTTAAACAGACAAAAAATAGTTTTCAGCATATTTGGGATTATCAGAATGAGTTATTTTTTCTTACAGATTTGATAGAAAACTGGTTTTAAAAAGAATTTCTTCCTGTAATGGACATCACAGCTGTTTTTAGTGCCATTTACTTTCCTTGCTTTATTTATGGAAGTAGGAGGGAGTTACTTAAGGGTAGTAATTTAATGCTATTTTAGTTGGCATTCAATTGAGTTTATATGTCAAAAGATACATAGAGCTAGATATTTAATTAGAGGCTTTATATTCGTAAAATATACTATGTGAAAAAACTCGTGAACTTTGCAATGTATTTTCCTACTTAAATATCTTCCAAGGTATGAACTTCTAAAATTTTCCTTCCTTTTTAATCCACCTATTTATTTAACCCTTCCATCACTCTCTGAACAGCAGAGGAAATCACACTCTTCAGTATTTACTCATTCTGAGTAAAATATAGCTTCATCATGCCTGAAACACTTCACATAAATTTCTCTGGAGCTTGTTTAGGTACGTAGAAATAGCTATTTAGTTGCTTCCTTAATATCTACTTTTGGCGGCATTTCTCTTTTTTATTATGATAAAAACACATAAAATTTAACATTTTAGCCATTTTTAAGTGTACAGTTCAGTAGTGTTAAATATTTTAAGTATGTTGTGAAACAAACCTCCAGAACTTTTTTGTCTTGTAAATCTGAAATTCTGTACCCATAAAACAACTTATTCTTTTCCTCTACCCCTACACTCTGGTAACCACCATTCTACTTTGTTTCTATGAATTTGAGTGTTTTAGACACCTCATAAAAGTAGAACCATATAATATTTGATAAGTGGAATCATTTAGCATAACTCCAGTTTTACTCACGATTTAGCAGGTGATAGGATTTCATTCCCTTTAAAGGCTGAATAATATTCTGTTGTATGTACAGTTGGCCCTTGAACAAAGTGGGGGTTAGGGACACAGACTCCTGTCTGACACATAATTGAAAATCCAGGTATCTTTTGATTCCCCAGAAACTTACTAGTAGCCTAGTGTTGATATATTCATCTGTCAAAGGAAATTTGGGTTGTTTCTACCTTTAGGCGATTGTGAATCGTGCGATTATAGGCATGGTTATGCAAATATGTATTGAGACTTTACTTTCAGTTCTTTTGGGTATATATCTATATTTGAGAATGCTGGATCATGTGGTAGATCTATGTTTCATTTTCTGAGGAGCCTCCAACTGTTTGTCATAGTGGCTGACGAATTTACATTGCTGCTGACAGTGCATAAGGGTTCCCTTTTCTCTACATCCTTCCCAACATCTGGTATCTCTTGCTGTTTGATAACAACCATTCTACTGAGTGTAAACTAATACCTGGCGGTTTGGATTTGCATTTCCCTGATGATTAGTGATGTAGAGCATCTTTTCATGTACCTATTGGTTATTTGTATGTCTGGAAAAATGTCTATTCAGGATCTCTGTCCATTAAATTTTTTTTTCCTATTGAGTTATATGAGTTCCTTATATATTTGGATATTAACCCCTTACTAGATTAAGTGGTTTTCAAATTTTTCTCTCATTCCATAGGTTGCCTTTGCATTTTGCTGATTGTTTCCTTTGCTGCCCAGAAGCTTTTTAGTTTGATGTAGTCTCATGTGTTTATCTTTGCTTTTGTTTTTGGTGTCATATGCAAATAATTATTGCCAAGACTCATGTAAAGGAGATTTTTTTCCTGTTTTCTTCTTGGAGTTGGATGGTTTCAGGTCTTATTTTTTAAGTCTTTAATCCATTTTGAGTTAATTTTTGTGAGAGGTGCTGAGAAATCTGCTGATAGCCTTATGTGTGAGGAATTTTTTTTCTTGCTGCTTTTAAATTTCTTTGTCTTTGATTTTAAATTTTTTTTTTCAACGTTTTTTATTTATTTTTGGGACAGAGAGAGACAGAGCATGAACGGGGGAGGGGCAGAGAGAGAGGGAGACACAGAATCGGAAACAGGCTCCAGGCTCCGAGCCATCAGCCCAGAGCCTGACGCGGGGCTTGAACTCACGGACCGCGAGATCGTGACCTGGCTGAAGTCGGACGCTTAACCGACTGCGCCACCCAGGCGCCCCTGTCTTTGATTTTAGACAGTGCTATTATAATGTGTCCTAGAAATGATCATTTTAAATTCACATTTTGAGGTGATCTGTTAACTTTATAAACTTGTATGTCCAAATCTCTCCCCAGACTTAGGAAGTTCTCAGCCTTTTTCTCCCTCCCTTCCTCCTTCCCTCCCTCCCTTCCTTCCTTCCTTCCTTCCTTCCTTCCTTCCTTCCTTCCTTCCTTCCCAGGCATTATTTCATTATTTCTTAAGTAAACATTCTCCCCCTTTGTCCCTCATGTCTCCCTTTGGGATTCTAATAATGTGTAGGTTGTTTCTCTTAAAGGTGTCCCATAATTCACAGAGACTTTCTTTGTGATGCATTCTTGTAAAAATTTTACTCCTCTGACTGGATGATTTCAAACAAACTATATTCTAATTATTTCTTTTTTTTTTTTATTTGTTGAGTCTGCTGTTGAAGATCTCTATTGATTTCTAAAGTTCAGTCATGTATTCTTCAACTCTAGGATTTCTGTTTTTGTGTGTTTTTTTTTAATGGTTTCTATGTATTTGTTGAAGTTCATGTATTATTTTCCTAATTTCATTTAGTTGTCCATCTTTGTTTTCTTGTAGTTCATTTAGTTTTTTTTTTAAGTTTATTTATTTTTGAGACAGAGAGAGACAGAGCATGAATGGGGGAGGGGCAGAGAGAGAGGGAGACACAGAATCCGAAGCAGGTTCCAGGCTCTGAGCCATCAGCCCAGAGCCCGACGCGGGGCTCGAACTCACGGACCGCGAGATTGTGACCTGAGCTGAAGTCAGATGCTTAACCGACTAAGCCACCCAGGCTCCCCTCATTTAGTTTTTTTAAGTAGATTATTCTGAATTCCTTCTCAGACAGTTCATAGATCTCTATTTACTTAGGGTCAGTCATTGGATCTTTATTAATTTCCTTTGGTGGTATCATATTTTCTTCATTATTCATGATCCTTATGCCCTTGCATTGGTCTCTGTGCATTTGAAGAAGTATTCATTTCTCCTAGCTTTTATAGACTGGGTTTGAGGGGCAAAGCCCTTTACTAGTCATTCTGGATGGGCTGTGTGGTGACATCTGTGGGTATGCCCTTGGCAGGTGGATCTATGCCTGCATCAGAAGGGGGAAGGCCTGATGCTTAGGTACTTGGCACCCAGGCTGGTGCCTGGGCTTACTGGGCAGATCTGGTGTTTGAATCTGCATTGATGGGCCTAGGGCATAGGCCTGCATGGGTGGATCTGGGTTCTGAGTCCTCAGGTTCCAACCAGGTGCCAAGGACCACTGTAGTGGGATTATTGTCTGGGTTTGTGGGGCTCAGTGCATTACTGGGATGCAGTTAAAGCTTGGTCATTGGAGACAACCTGGAGAGTATAGTCAAATAGGCCAGTTTGGTGTTGGGGTAAGCCTGAACTTAGGTCTAAGGGAATAAGCCTGTCTCAAACGACTTGCCTCTAGGCTGGGACCATGGGGCTTGCCTGGTGGTAGGAAGGCTAGGAGTCTAGGTCCATGGGAGCTGGTCTGGTGTCTATGTCTGTAGGGACTGACTTGATGCTTGGGTTTGCTAGGGACTAGGGACTTGCTAGTGCTGGGGTAGGTCAACATCCTAGATCCACAGTAGTTGGTTTGGTTCTGGGCCTGGTTGGACGTCTGTGTTCGTAGGTTATGGGCAATGATTGGGAACTGATTAGGTTACCAAAGCCCACTGGAGCTGGTAGGCACTGGGATGTGCCAGGAGCCCACAAGGATCATGGTTCTGGGGAAGCCACGGGCCTTGGGGTGAACCAGGGGTCTGTATTTGTGGGAAGCTCCAGAGGGCCATATAGGGCCATAAGTTGGCCTGGTGCTGGGGTTGACAAGTTCTGTGGCCATGGAGAAGTTAGGTACTCACATTATTTTTTATTTCTTATTTTTTAAATTTACATCCAAATTAGTTAGCATATAGTGCGACAATGATTTCAAGAGTAGATTTCTTAATTCTCTTTACCCATTTAGCCCATACTCTCCCTCCCACAACCTCTCCAGTAACCCTCTGTTTCTTCTCCATATTTAAGAGTCTCTTATGTTTTGTCCCCTACCTGTTTTATGTTATTTTTGCTTCCTTTTCCTTGTGTTTATCTGTTCTGTGTCTTAAAGCGCTCATATGAGTGAAGTCATATGATATTTGTCTTTCTCTGACTACTTTTGCTTAGCATGATACCCTCTAGCTCCAACCCAAGTAGTTGCAAATGGCAAGATTTCATTCTTTTTGATTGTCGAGTAATACTCCATTGTATATATATATACCACTTCTTCTTTATCCATTCATCCATCAATGGACATTTGGGCTTTTTCCATACTTTGGCTATTGTTGATAGTGCTGCTATAAACATGTGGGGGCATGTGCTCCTTCGAAACAGCATACCTGTTTCCCTTGGGTAAATACCTACTAGTGCATTTGCTGGGTCACTGGGTAGTTCTATTTTAATTTTTTGAGGAACCTCCATACTGTTTTCAAGAGTGGCTGAACCAGTTTGCATTCCCACCAGCAGGTGGTATGTCATTGTGGTTTTGATTTGTATTTTCCCCTGGTGATGAGTGATGTTGAGCATTTTTTCATGTGTCGGTTGGCCATCTGGATGTCTTCTTTGGAGAAGTGTCTCTTCATGTCTTGCCCATTTCTTCATTGGATAATTTGATTTTTGGGTGTTGAGTTTGCCAAGTTCTTTAAAGATTTTGGATACTAACCCTTTATCTGATATGTCATTTGCAAATATCATCTCCCATTCTGTCAGTTGCTTTTTAGTTTTTCTGATTTTTCCCTTTGCTGTGCAGAAGCTTTTTATTTTGATGAGGTCCCAGTAGTTCATTTTTGCTTTTGGTTCCCTTGCCTCTGGAGACATGTTAAGTAAGAAGTTGTTGTGGCTGAGGTCAAATAGGTTTTTGCCTGCTTTCTGCTCGAGGATTCTGATGGCTGTCTTACATTGAGGTCTTTCATCCATTTTGACTTTATTTTTGTGTATGGTGCATGAAAGTGGCTCAGGTTCATTTTTCTGCATGTCGCTGT
This sequence comes from Panthera uncia, assembly GCF_023721935.1. Lineage (NCBI taxonomy): Eukaryota > Metazoa > Chordata > Mammalia > Carnivora > Felidae > Panthera > Panthera uncia. The sequence continues at coordinate 27,322,132 of NC_064818.1, read as the reverse complement.
CCAGTGTTCCCAGCACCATTTGCTGAAGAGACTGTCTTTATTCCATTGGATATTCTTTCTTGCTTTGTCAAATATTAGTTGGCCATATGTTTGTGGGTCCATTTCTGGGTTCTCTATTCTGTTCCATTGATCTGAGTGCCTGTGTTTGTGCCAGTACTATACTGTCTTTATGATTACAGCTTTGTAGTATAGCTTGAAGTCCAGGATTGTGATGCCTCCTGCTTTGGTTTTCTTTTTCAACACTGCTTTGGCTATTCAGGGTCTTTTCTGGTTCCATGCAAATTTTAGGATTGTTTGTTCTAGTTCTGTGAAGAATGCTGGTGTTATTTTGATAGGAATTGCATTGAATATATAGATTGCTTTGGGTAGTTATTGACATTTTAACAATATTTGTTCTTCGTATCTAGGAGCATGGAATCTTCTTCCATTTTGTTATGTCTTCTTCAATTTCTTTCATAAGCTCTCTATAGTTTTCAGTGTATAGTTTTTTCACCTCTTTGGTTAGATTTATTCCTAGGTATTTTATGGTTTTTGGTGCAATTGTAAATGGGATCTATTCCTTGATTTCTCTTTCTATGTTTCATTGTTGGTGTATAGGAATGCAACCAATTTCTGTGCATTGATTATATATCCTGCCACTTTGCTGAATTCATGAATCAATTCCAGCAGTTTTTGGTGGAATCTTTTGGGTTTTCCATATAGAGTATCATGTCATCTGCGAAGAGTGAAAGTTTGACCTCCTCCTGGCTGATTTGGATGCCTTTTATTTCTTTGTGTTGTCTGATTGCAGAGGCTAAGACTTCCAATACTATGTTGAATAACAGTGGTGAGAGTGGACATCCCTGTCTTGTTCCTGACCTTAGGGGGAAAGCTCTCAGTTTTTCCCCATTGAGGATGATATTAGCATTGGGTCTTTTATCTATGGCTTTTATGATCTTGAGGTATGATCCTTCTATCCCTACTTTCTTGAGGGTTTTTATCAAGAAAGGATGCTGTATTTTGTAAAATGCTTTTTCTGAATCTACTGAGAGGAATATGTGGTTCTTGTCCTTTCTTTTATTGATGTGATGAATCATATTGATTGTTTTGTGGATATTGAACCAGCCCTGCATCACAGATGTAAATTCCACTTGGTCGTGGTGAATGATTTTTTTAACGTATTCTTGGGTCTGGTTGGCTAATACCTTGTTGAGGATTTTTGCATCCATATTTATCAGGGAAATTGGTCTATAGTTCTCCTTTTTAGTGGGGTATTAGTCTGGTTTTGGAATCAAGGTAATGGTGGCCTTACAGAAAGTGTTCGGAAGTTTTCCTTCCATTTCTATTTTTTGGAACAGCTTCAAGAGAATAGGTGTTAACTCTTCCTTAAATGTTTGGTGGAATCCCCCTGGAAAGCCATCTGGCCCTGGACTCTTGTTTTTTGGGAGATTTTTAATTACTAATTTGATTTCTTTATTGGTTATGGATCTGTTCAAATTTTCTATTTCTTCCTGTTCCAGTTTTGGTAGTGTATGTGTTTCTAGGAATTTGTCCATTTCTTCCAGGTTGCCCATTTTATTGGCATATAACTGCTCATAATATTCTCTTAGTATTGTTTTTATTTCTGTTGTGTTGGTTGTGATCTCTCCTCTTTCATTCTTGATTTTATTTATTTGGGTCCTTTCGTTTCTCTTTGATCAAACTGGCTAGTGGTTTATCAATTTTAATTCTTTTAAAGAACCAGCCTCTGGTTTCATCGATCTATTCTACTGTGTTTTTGGTTTCAATAGCATTAATTTATGCTCTAATCTTTATTTCCTATTTTCTGCTGTTTTGGGTTTTACTTGCTGTTCTTTTTCCAGCTTTTTAAGGTATAAGGTTACATTGTGTGTGTGATACCTTTTTTCCTTCTTTAGGAAGGCCTGGATTGCTATATACTTCCTTCTTATGACTGCCTTTGCTGTGTCCCAGAGGTTTTGGGCTGTGGTTTTATCATTTTCATTGGCTCCCATGTACTTTTAATTTCCTTTATTTTCTTGGTTAACCCATTCATTCTTTAGTAGGATGTTCTTTAGTCTCCAAGTATTTGTTGCCTTTCCAAGTATTTTCTTCGGTTGATTTTGAGTTTCATAACATTGTGGTCTGAAAATATGCACAGTATGATCTTGGATCTTTTTGTACCTGTTGAGGGCTGTTTTGTGTCCCAGTATGTGGTCATTGTGGAGAATGTTCCATGTGTGCTGGAGAAGAATGTATATTCTACTGCTTTAGGATGAAATGTTCTGAATATATCTGTTAAGTGCATCTGGTCCAATATACCATTCAAAGCCATTGTTTCCTTGTTGATTTTCTGCTTAGATGATCTGTCCATTGTTGTAAGTGTAGTGTTGACGTCTCCTATTATTATGGTATTATTATCAAGGAGATTTTTTATGTTTGTGATTAATTGATTTATATATTTGGGTGCTCTCACATTTGGTGCATAAATGTTTATAATTGTTAGTCTTCTTGGTGGATAGACCCCTTGATTATGATATAATGCCCTTCTTCATCTCTTGCTACAGTCTTTATTTTAAGGTCTAGATTGATATAAGTATGGTTACTCTGGCTTTCTTTTGTTGACCATTTACATGATAGATGGTTCTCCATCCCCTTACTTTCAATCTGAAGGTATCTTTAGGTCTAAAGTGTGTCTCTAGTAAACAGCATACAGATGGATCTTGTTTTCTTTTCCATTCTGTTACTCTGTGTCTTTTGATTGGAGCATTTAGTCCATTGACATTTAGAGTGAGTACTGAAAGATATGAGTTTATTGCCATTATGTTTCTTGTAGAGTTGGAGTTTCTGGTGGTGTTCTCTGGTCCTTTCTAATCTTTTTTGCTTTTGGTATTCATTCATTCATTCATTCAATCATTCGGCTTTTCTCCCTTCATGGAGTCCCCTTTAAAATTTCTTGCAAGCCTGGTTTAGTGATCACAAGCTCCTTTAATTTTTGTTTGCCTGGGAAATTTTCATCTCTCCTTCTATTTTGAATGACAGCCTTGCTGGATAAAGAATTCTTGTCTGCATATTTTTTCTGATTCAGCACACTGAATATATCCTGCCACTCCTTTCTGGCTTGCCAAGTTTCTGTGGATAGGTCTGCAGTGAATCTGATCTGTAATCGCTTGTAGGTTAAGGACTTTTTTCCCCTTGCTGCTTTTATGATTCTTTCCTTGCCTGAGTATTTTGTGAATTTGACTATGATATGCCTTGTTGATGGTCGGTTTTTGTTGAATCTAATGGGGGTCCTCTGTGCTTCCTGGGTTTTGATGTCTGTGTCTTTGCCCAGGTTAATAAAGTTTTCTGCTATGATTTTCTCACAAAGCCCTTCCACCCCTTTTTCCCTCTCTGCATCTTTTGGGACCTTTATGATTCTCATGTTGTTCCTCTTAATTAGTCACTGATTTCTCTAATTCTTAAATCATGCTCTTTTGCCTTAGTCTCGCTCATTTTTCTGCTTCATTATCCTCCATAAGTTTGTCCTCTGCTTTTCCTCATCCATCCTTGCTGCCATGGTATTCATTTGATATTGCAGCTCAGTTATAGCATTTTTTATTTCATCCTGACTAGCTTTTACTTCTTTTATCTATGAAGAAAGGAATTCTAATCTATTTTTGACTCCAGCTAGTATTCTTACTATCGTGATTCTAAATTCTGGTTCAGAAGTCTTGCTTGTATCTGTGTTGGTTAAGTCCCTGACTGTCATTTCTTCTGCTCTTTCTTTCAGGGTGAATTTCTTCATTTTGTCATTTTGAAAGGAGAAAGGATTTAATGAAGTAAAAAAAAATTTATATTAAAAAAATTAAAACTAAGAAAAAATTAATCTTAAAAAATTAACACACACACACACACACACACACACATCAAATAAATGATGCTAGATCCTAGGTGGGTTTTGGTCTGGGTGTATAAGGGGCTTGATAGGTTAGAGAAAAAAGGGGAAAGGAAAAAAGAAAAGGAAATCATTTGAAAATTAAAAAAAATGAATACACTGAAATAGAATAAAATGAAATGGTGGAAGTAAAATATAATTTGAAAAAATTCAGAAAAGTAAAACTATAGTAGACAAAAATTAAATAAAAATATTTTTAATAAAAATTGAAAATAAAAATAATTTTTTTCTCTTTGTATTCAAGAAAAAGAAAAGAAAAAAAGAAAAAAAAGAAAATTGAATAGATGGACAAGCACACAGACTGAAATACCATTGAAATTACTTCGTTTTCCTCTAGAAATCAAACTATGAACCGCTTTATAGTCTATAAGCAGGTGGAGAGACTTCTGTTCTTGAGGAGAGAGGTTTGCCCAGTTGGGCAGGGCTTAGTGTAATGGCGCCATTCTCCACTAGATGGCGCTGCTTAGTTTACTGGGGTGGATTGTTGTGGCACTTGTAGGTGTGTATATGAATGTGCTGGAGCAGTGGCATCACCCAACTACCCAATGTCTAGTATTGGAACTCTGTTCTCCCTGATCAACAATTGCACACCCTTCTTTTGTCTCTGGATTCCATCCACTCCCTGATTTTACACTGTCCATGGCCATGCCCCAGGCAGCACCTCCCTCCTGAGTTTTATCTCAAATGTGGCTGTTTTTCCCGACCCCTTATTTCTGAGGGACTGTGGCTTTGACCCGTTCTGCCCCTCTGCAGGAGGGTCTCACAGAGCAATGGCTGGGTGCCAGCTGCACCCAGGAACGTTCACAGAACTGTGCTGCTGCCGATGCCCAGAGACTGTGGCTGGGTGCCAGCTTGCCCCAGAAAAAGTTCACGTGATTGTGTAACAGCAGCGTTTCAGGGATTATGGAAAATGACAACACACATCTGGCACCAGGCTTCACCCTAACAACCTTGTTCCAGCACCAGCGGATTGAGGTTCTTCTCCTGGGTCCACTGGCTCCTTTGCCTGTGGCAAGGGTGGTGGGGGGCACACAGCCTCTATCAGATGTCCTCCCAGCAGGTCTCCCTGTATGGCCTGAAGACCCCCAGACTTCACTCTGCTTCTGGGGATTTGCCTTTATCACCAGAGCACCACCAGATATCTAGCTGCTGAGTTTCAGACTCTGTGCTCCCCCTGTTTATAGAGTCTTAATGAAATTTAAACCCTCTCCTTTCTCCTTTCTCCCTTTTTAGTTCAGTCCCTGTGGCTATTGCCACTTTTCCACTTTTTCTCCAGCTGCTTTTGGGGGTGCTTTCCCCATATTTTCACCCTCCCACCCCCCCCATCTCCATCTCCTCTGTGCAAACTAAAACAGCTCCCTGACCTCCACAGCTTCTCTCTCCCCCAGTTCAGCACTCCGCACTGCATACCTGCTGAGTTCTGTGGTTCAAGTTGTGCAGATTGTTGTGTTAATTCTCAAATCAGTTTTCTAGGTGTGCAGAATGGTTTAGTGTTGATCCAGCTGTATTTCATGGACATGAGATACTAAGAAAACTTCCATGCTGTTCTGCCATCTTGACTCCTCTCTCCTCTACTTCAGGTACTCACTTTTAATTCCTTCTTGCACAAGGAGAGTGTTTGTCTCCATACTGAGCTGCCCCATTTGTGGAAGGGGTGATGGGGGAAATGGAATCTACCTTTCCGACTCTTTTCAGTGCTTTTTTTCTTATTTCTATGCTTCATTCAGGTGCTGGAATCCCTCACCTGGAATTCTAGGCCCCTGTAAAGGTATTTTCATGTGCAGATAGCTTTCAAAGTGATGTTTGAGGGAGTGGGTGAGTGTTGGAAATTCTTATGCTGCCATTTTGCTGATATTACTCTCTGTCATGAAGCTTTTCCTCTATATTTCCTTCTAGGAGTTGCAGAATTTCAGGTCTTATGGTTGGATTTTTAACCCATTTTGAGTTAATTGTTGTATGTGGTGTAAGGTATGGGTACAACTTTGTTCTTCTGTATGTGGATGTCCACTTTACCCAAATCCATTTCTTAAAGAGACTGTTCTTTCTCCATTGAGTGATCCTGGCATTGTTGTTGAAGATCATTTGCCATATACCTGGAAGTTTATTTCTGGGCTCTCTTCTATTTCATTGGTCTGTTTGTCTTTATGCTGCTGTCACACTCTTCTGAGTACTGTAGCTTGGCAGTATCTTTTGAAATCAGGAAGTGTGACTCCTTCAGCTTTGTTCTTCTTTTTCAAAATTATTTTGGCAATTTGGGATCCCTTGAGATTTCATATGGATTTTAGGATGAATTCTTACATTGCTGCAGAAAAATGCCATTGGGATTTTGATTGGAATTGCATTGGACTTGTACATTGCTTTGGGTAACATCTTAAAGATATTAAGTCTACTCCATGAACACAGGATGTCTTTAAGTTTATTTGTATTGTATCTAATTTTTTTCAGCAATGTTTTATAGTTAGTTTTCAGTGTATAAGTCTTTTACCTCCTTTATTAGGTTTATTTCTGAGTATTTAATTTTTTGATGATATTGCTATTGTAAATTTAATTGCTTTCTTAATTTATTTTTTGGGTTATTTATTGTTATAAAACTGCAACTCATTTTGTATGCTTATTCTGTATCCTGTAACTTTGTTGAAGTTTTTAGTTCCAGCAGGTGTTTTTTTGTTTATTTGTTTTGTTTTTGTTTGTTTTTTATTGGTCTGGAATCTTAGTTATTTTACATATAAGATCATATACTCTGTGAACAAAGATAATTTTACTTTTTTCCTTCTAGTTTAGTTGCTATGGTGGAAAAATTTTAAAGGAAAGATACATTTGCAGGCTGCCAGTAGTTCTTGGTACAGAACAATGCTGCACTGACATTTTCAGTATACTCTCAGGAGTGTAATGCTGCTACCTGGGCCAGCAATAGTGTGATTAATTGGGTTATCATTTTTGTGGTTTGTTATCATTCTATTTGAGATCTCTGGAGAAATCATGGATTCGTGTATAACTACTTATTATAGTCACTGTGTATTGATCAGAATTAAGTCAACCCTTTTTTCTGCTGCTTTCATCACAGTACCTGTTCTGCAAAAGATTAGTCAAAACGATGTTTTTCTGACCTCTTTTCTGACTGTATCCTTGTAATCAGCTGCAGACACATGAACACACACTATACACATGCACACTGACATATACACCTGAACACACACTGACATACACATTGCTATTCTTAGTATCTGTCTTCCTTTCTTTTTTTGTGCCTCATCTCTTATCCCCAGGCTTATCATCCACATCCATTTTCCCTTTTTCCCTCTTTTTCTTTATTTTTTAAAAAAATTTTAAAATGCTTATTTATTTTTGGTAGAGAGAGAGAAAGAAAGTAAGTGGGGGAGGGGCAGAGAGAGAGGGAGAATCAGAATCTGAAGCAGGCTCTGGGCTCTTAGCTGTCAGAACAGAACTCAATGCAGAAATTGAATTCATGACCATGAGATCATGACCTGAGCTGAAGTCAGGTGCTTAACTGACTGAGCCACCTAGGCAACCCTCCCTCTTTTTCAATTCTCAAAAAAAACATAACTTCACACACACACACACACACACACACACACACACACACACACACACAAACACACACTCATTCTGCCACTCCCCACACGTTTTCCTATAGAGTATCAATGCAGGAGAAGTTTAAGTCCAAGTTAAACTTGCCAAAAATGTTGAGGTAGTAGATTTTGTAAGATGAAATACTACTTTACTTGATGTTGGTGAATGAATGGTATAATCTTTTTATTTGGTAAATTTATGTACACAAGCATTTAAGGAAAAGTTGTTATTGTGCTTGCTTTTTTCAAGCTAAGTCACTATGAAAGATGTGAGAGATTTTGTGGCTATTGTGACAGTCATAAGAAATAGACTGCATTAATCATGCTGCATAAAAAGACAATAAGAAGCAAAGGTTGAAACGTTAAACTTTTAGAGATGAGTCATAATTGTAATGGTGCTATTTGTCTTCAAACTTCTTCACAAAATGAAATTACATTCTTCCCATAGTTACAATTATATTAGCACTTTTCAAAGATGTTAGAATTAAGGTAAAGAGGTTAAAAGGAGTCAATTCAGACCAAGAGTGGAAGCCAACTTTTGGAGAATCAGAATTCCTTCATGTAATAGAAAAAAAAGTTTTGAAGTAGAAATTTGTAGCTCTGATTCCACTTCTGCCTCTACCTCTAAATAGCTGTGTCCACTTCGGCAAGTCTCATAGCCCCTGGTGACTTACTCTCTTGTTCCCAATTTCCTTGCTCTCAAACGAGGGGTTAGGCTAATTGGCCTCTAAGTTAACTTTCAGATTTTAAATAGTTTGATTCAATTCTAGAATTCTTTCTTCTGAATATTATGCGGAGTTCTCTTAACTGGCACATTTAATTAATGAAGTCTTCCAGTACTCATTATGCATACCATTTAACTTTTAAGATAGGAAAAACATCTCAAAGATGTGATTCTGTAATTTAGTCTCTTCCTGAGTGTTGAAAAGATGATCCATCAAATATGTGGGTCCTATGGGGGGGGATGATAATTAAATGACAGAGTGTGTTGGTTTGGCAATTTCTGATCATGAAAAACGTAATGCAAGTCTTATGAGAACACATATGATAGGTAGCATACTTAGGAATAGGGACCAGATATTGTTGTCCTCTTTAATTTATTCTCACCTGGTATAATTAAAACCCATATGGGAATCTTTATATACCAAGAAACAACCTCAGTTCACGATCTGACTGCCTGATTTTATTGATTTTATTGATTTGTGGCTTTAGCTGTGAGAGGCTGGGTACATTAGAACTTGGCATAAAATCTGCCACTATTGGAATTGATGACTTTATTTACTTGTAATGGCTGTATCACAGCCTTTATGTATATGCAGTTCTTAGCCATTATTACTGAGAATCTCCTGGAGTAAAAATCATCTTTGACCTAGCTTCTCATATGATTGAATTTGTGTTTCTCTGTAACTCAAATGCTGCCAACTTAGAAAGTACATATATATGTTACTGTGCCAATGACTGGGTTTCCTTAGCTGTTAATGCACTTCTCTTCTAGTAAAAAAAAGCTTCATAATTTTGCAACTTCTTTTTTTTTAATTAATTTTGAGAGAGAAAGAACACAAGCAGGGTGTTGCAGAGAGAGAGAGAGAGAGAGAGAGAGAGAGAGAGAGAGAGAGAGAATATCCCCAGCAGGGTCTGCACTGTCAGCATGGAGCCTGACCTGGGGCTTAAACCCATGAACCATGAGATCATGACCTGAGCTGAAATCAAGAGTCAGATGCTTAACTGACTGAGCCACCCAGATGCCCCTAATTTTGCAACTTCTGATCTCTTATTTTATGTTAAAATTTTAAAGTCCACTTTCTCCCTCAGACCTGTGAGAAAGATTTTTCTTCTCTTTGTTTGGAGTACATTACCTTTTGAATTCAAGAGAACTGTTTTAAATATATATTTTCTCACAGATAATAGGTATTTGGTTGGAGAGCATCAAACACCTATTATGTTTTGCCCAAAATCACATTGAAGAAGGGACAGTTAATTATAGGAACCTATGCCAAAAAGATTCCATTCTATTCAAGTTCATTTCGTAGGTGGTGTGTTTTCAGTGTTAGAATCTTTGGGGTGAAGTATGATATTGGTGAAGGCCCTTCAACTAGAACTTATTGCATCATATTTTAGCAATACTACTGAAAGTAACAGAACATTCTGTTTCTCTAATTTGCCTGAGAAATATAGTCATTAGCAAGTAGAATTAGAATTGTACCTACAAGTTATCAAACAAAAATTAGAGTTGGAAAGACCTCAATCTAGGCAGATGACCTTATCAGCTTATCTTCCTACCATGCATAAAAAATAATGGTTAATAAGAGATTAACAGGTGTTCTAACTTGAAATTAAACTTTTATAAATAAAATCAGTACTTCCCTTCAATAAAAAAGAGCATTATGATGGATTTAATTGAGTGTTTTTAAATTGTCTTTTCAACCCCTATCTCAGTGACAGAGCTGGGATTCACTTTCCTATGATTTCTTTCCTTGGTGCAAATTTTAGGTGCCTAATACATTTATTTGGTTTAGCCTTATGTGTAGGATTTTATCCATTCTTTTTACAAATCAGCACAGAACCTGTTGCGTGGCTCGAACTCGTGAACTGTGAGATCATGACCTGAGCCGAGATCAAAAGTCGGATGCTTAATTGACTGAGCCACCTAGGTGTCCCCAAATGTATTCAATTTAAAACAAATTTAGGGTCACCTTGGTGTCTCAGTCAGTTGAGCATCTAGTTCTTGATATTGCTTCAGGTCATGATCCCAGAGTTGCAGGATCCAGCCCCATGTCAGGCTCTTCACTGAGAGAGCCTGCTTGGGATTCTCTCTCTTTCTCCTTCTGCCCCTCTCCCCTGCTCACAACTCTCTCTCTCAATAAAAAAAAAAAAAAAAAAAAAAAAAAAACTAAAAAAACCAAAAACTCCTGCTAATTAATGACTACAAGCATATGAAAGAATATAAAGACATTAATTTATTAGAGATGAAACTAACATTTTTTTAACCATCTCAGTTTTTCTGCTTGGAAATGGGGACACAAAGAGCATTTACTTCATGTGCAGTATCTGTGAAGATTGAAAGTGATGACTGATATAAAATGCTTAGCATAGACCCTGGCACATAGAACAGTTATATAAATTTTAGCCATTATTATCACTTCGCATATCTCACTAAATTTTGATTTTGAAGGCTTTGTATTTTATAGTCTTAAAAAAGCAACGTAATTTGGTAATGAATTTCATTTACTCTCTATAAGAGAATAGAAACTTGTTAGAACTAAGTAATCTTTGAATCATATTTGCATTTTATTTCAATCTGATTTAAATTGCTCCTGAAACAATACTGACTTTTATTAAGAGTCTGTTTTCAAGGTGTTGTCATTTTTTTCTTAATAATTTTTTATTATTTTATTCTTCTATGATCAATATTGCACATTTTCTTGGATACTAGGGACTGGAGTTTTACGATTTCTATGTGAATTATAAAATGAAAGTGTGAGTAAAAAGGTTATACTTAGGAAATCTGTTTCTTGTAGTATTCTTAACTAGATTGTATAGACTTTTAGGGAATGATTTTCTTTTTTTTTTCTTTATTTTTATTTTTTTTGAAAGTATTATTTTTTTTTCAATATATGAAATTTATTATCAAATTGGTTTCCATACAACACCCAGTGCTCATCCCAAAAGGTGCCCTCCTCAATACCCATCACCCACCCTCCCCTCCCTCCCACCCCCCCATCAACCCTTAGTTTGTTCTCAGTTTTTAAGAGTCTCTTATGCTTTGGCTCTCTCTCCCACTCTAACCTCTTTTTTTTTCTTTTTTTTTTCCTTCCCCTCCTCCATGGGTTTCTGTTAAGTTTCTCAGGATCCACATAAGAGTGAGAACATATGGTATCTGTCTTTCTCTGTATGGCTTATTTCACTTAGCATCACACTCTCCAGTTCCATCCACGATGCTACAAAGGGCCATATTTCATTCTTTTTCATTGCCACATAGTACTCCATTGTGTATATAAACCACAATTTCTTTATCCATTCATCAGTTGATGGACATTTAGGCTCTTTCCATAATTTAGCTGTTGTTGAGAGTGCTGCTATAAACATTGGGGTACAAGTGCCCCTATGCATCAGTACTCCTGTATCCCTTGGATAAATTCCTAGCAGTGCTACTGCTGGGTCATAGGGTAGGTCTATTTTTAATTTTTTGAGGAACCTCCACACTGTTTTCCAGAGCGGCTGCACCAGTTTGCATTCCCACCAACAGTGCAAGAGGGTTCCCATTTCTCCACATCCTCTCCAGCATCTATAGTCTCCTGATTTGTTCATTTTGGCCACTCTGACTAGCGTGAGGTGATATGAGTGTGGTTTTGATTTGTATTTCCCTGATGAAGAGCGACGTTGAGCATCTTTTCATGTGCCTGTTGGCCATCCAGATGTCTTCTTTAGAGAGGTGTCTATTCATATTTTCTGCCCATTTCTTCACTGGATTATTTGTTTTTCGGGTGTGGAGTTTGGTGAGCTCTTCATAGATTTTGGATACTAGCCCTTTGTCCGATGTGTCATTTGCAAATATCTTTTCCCATTCCGTTGGTTGCCTTTTAGTTTTGTTGGTTGTTTCCTTTGCTGTGCAGAAGCTTTTTATCTTCATAAGGTCCCAGTAGTTCATTTTTGCTTTTAATTCCCTTGTCTTTGGGGATGTGTCTAGTAAGAGATTGCTGCGGCTGAGGTCAGAGAGGTCTTTTTCTGCTTTCTCCTCTAGGGTTTTGATGGTTTCCTGTCTCACATTCAGGTCCTTTATCCATTTTGAATTTATTTTTGTGAATGGTGTGAGAAAGTGGTCTAGTTTCAATCTTCTGCATGTTGCTGTCCAGTTTCCCAGCACCATTTGTTAAAGAGACTGTCTTTTTTCCATTGGATGTTCTTTCCTGCTTTATCAAAGATGAGTTGGCCATACGTTTGTGGGTCTAGTTCTGGGGTTTCTATTCTATTCCATTGATCTATGTGTCTGTTTTTGTGCCAATACTATGCTGTCTTGATGATTACAGCTTTGTAGTAGAGGCTAAAGTCTGGGATTGTGATGCCTCCTGCTTTGGTCTTCTTCTTCAAAATTACTTGGGCTATTCGGGGCCTTTTGTGGTTCCATGTGAATTTTAGGATTGCTTGTTCTAGTTTCGAGAAGAATGCTGGTGCAATTTTGATTGGGATTGCATTGAATGTGTAGATAGCTTTGGGTAGTATTGACATTTTGGCAATATTTATTCTTCCAATCCATGAGCATGGGAATGATTTTTCTTTTGATAAATCAGTTTTTGGAAAAATACTACATATTCTTTTTTCTTTTGAAAATTCATTATCTTAGTTGCTGTTTCTCCAAAACAACCTAAATGTATATCACTACTTCTTGTCATTAGAGAGATATTTTTGTAACTTATGTTGATTGAAATCATGCTGTTTCCACACCTTTAAATCATTACTATTTTGGGCTATAATACAAAAGACTCATGCAAATAAGCATATGTGTTCTTGAATGTATGCAGGTAATACATTCTGCTTAAATTTTACATAATGGATTAGGATCTGTGGGGCCGTGTGTGATACAAGTTGTATAGGCCTGTAATTGACAAAATTACGTCAGAAAATGCCGATGTTACATTTTTTAACACTATGAGCGTGGAATTGTTAGAGCTGCTTACATTTACATTTTGCACTTGATCTTAGCCAAAAGGCCGAGAAGTGATTACATTTACATTTTGAATGGACACCACTGTTTTGAAAATTGTTTATAGACATTCTAAAGATTTTGTTTGATTCATGTTATCTGCTTAAAAAATGATAGGTAGTCAGGGGTGCCTGGGTGGCTCAATTGGTTAATGTTTGGATCTTGGTTTTGGCTCAGGTCATGATCTCATCATGGTTTGTGGGATCAGGCCCCACATTGGGCTCTGCACTATCAGTGCAGAGCCTGCTTGGGATTCTCTCTCTCTCTCTCTCTCTGTCTCTCTCTCTCTCTCTTTCTCTGCACCACTCCGCTCCCCATCCTGCCACTCATGTGTGTACTTTGAATCTCAAAATAAATAAACATTTAAAAAATGATAATCAATTAAAAGATAATTGGTGATTTTCTTAACTTAGTATCTTTTGCTTTTTGTCTGTAATGCCTTGGAATGAATTTACTGATCATGCTATATTTTACAGTTAGATCAAGGATGGAAGAACCAGATAATAAATAGGTCTTAGACTTACCTTTTCTATGGTAAGAGATCTTCAGGATTTTGAAATATGAGAGGGCCAAATATTTGATAGTCTGCTTTTCCTTTCCTTTATTTCTGGCCTCTGGTAATCTTGGGTTTTTAAATATAGACCTTAGGTATAATTTCCATGACTAATTTTGTCATCTGTACAAGAGCAAAAAATAATACTGTAGTTAGGGTTTCTTTTGAAGATTAAGTGAGATAATTTATGTGAAGTGGCTGATATATAATGAAGCTCGATGCACTTTAAAACTTATGCTATTTGTGACCTGGTGGTTTTTTTTCCTCATTCTTTTTTTTCCACACTTAAAGCTTTTATCTGAGTTTATCTTTTGCCTCTTACATAGCTAATAATGCATACTTGACTTATTATATAGTCTGATGTTCTCCAAAGTGGTATATCCAGGAGATGTGCATAATGATCCTGTGGGCTATCTGATCAATGTTAAAACTTCTACTGATATTTAAATTTTTAGTTAACACAAAAATTTTGTTTAGTAATATTTAATATAAAGGCTAATATTAGTGTTTAGTGTGATGTATCAATAAATACATTGAGTGTAAAAGTTAAAAATGTTTTTCTGAACAGAAGTGCTGTTCAGGTTTGGAGATCACTGGTCTGTCATTTTGTAGTTGAACAAAGCTTTATGGGTGATAGAAAGGAATTTGGAAAAGTGCTTTTTGAAAGCTTTCTTGAGGTCCAGAGTTTAAGTAGGTCATAAAGAGGTAATTTAGTTATGAGTGTCAGAAGGCAATATGGGTCAATGTTAGTTTATTCTTGGTTCTTATGAATATTTCTAGTTTCCTGCAGTGTAGCTTCAGTATGGTTTTATAGTATAGTATAGTATAGTATAGTATAGTATAGTTTTGTTGTTGTTATCATTGATAAAGAGTTACCGTGTTGGAAGCTGGTTTGTGTTACATCTTCTGTTAATTAAGTTATAATTTTATTTGTAGGAAAAAAATGCACAGATAGTATGTAGTACAAATCTATTGTACATACTCTGTACATATATTCTGTTGAAACTGAATATATTCTGTTTAAATTGGTTGCTTGCTATTTATGAAGAGTGATGTAAGGCTCCTTTTTTTGGGATTCTTAACATTTTATTTCACTTTGAAGCAAGTAAATTTAAGTTCATGGAAAAATGTAGTTTATATTTCTGTTATTGGGACTCAAGCAATATAATAAAAAGATTTTCCGTTGAGCCTAATTCCATTTAGGATTAAGACAACTTTGTTGAACTATGATCTAGAGGAGAGATATGCTTTGACATCCTAAAGGATTTCATAATACTGCTTCCATTTATACTAGGAAAAAGTTTTATAGAATTATAAGTTGTTTATTTTACTATGATCCATTTTAATGATCATAAAACACTGTTCTTGATATTGATGGTTTACTTAATAGTGTTGAAATTGTACATAGTAACAGAACATGAAATGATTTTAAGTGGTTTTTATGAACAGTGTCAATTGCAGAACAAGCTAAATCCACTTGGACTGCAAAAGCTTATGTTACTATTGTGGTCAATATACTCTACTAACCTCAGTGAAAGCTGTATTTTTTAGTGATTCAAGCCCACTTGGTACTCCTTTCAGACTAAAACTACACCCTGATTATGTAGTCATGGAGAGTACTAGAGTCATTGTAACCATATGTTTCTCTACAGTCCTTGTAACACATTATCAAATGCTAGTGTCCTGTGTAGTATTCTGTTTTCCAATATCCAAGATTATATCGGACCAAGAATATATGTTTGAAAATATATATGAAGAGTGTTTCAAGGCTGATCACATCAGCTGATTGCTTCAGGAGGATGCAGATTGGCCTGGGCTGTGTTTGAGCTGTATATAAATGGCTACAAGAAGAAAAACTGTCTGATGAATTTGTCATTTATATGCTATCAATCTGGGTTATAAGTTTATAAAGGATGCCTTCTATGGGGACACACACAGTTATTTTAGAAGATTGTTTTTACTATATATGATGCCACTTGCAAACATTAAAAAATATTTATTCAAAAGTGGTGGTAAATTTGTTGACTGTAACTTTGGAATGGGTTTGAATGTCAAAAAGACAGTATATATAAGAAACTATTTCATGTGCCAGTCATCATGAAATGACTTAGCAGAAGCTCTTGATTTTAGGGGGTATCTCAAAGGATGTGCCAAGAATTGTGTTTAAGAATTCTTCCAGGGGTGCCTGGGCGGCTCCGTTGGTTAAGTGTCCAGCTCTTGGTTTCAGCTCAGGTCGTGATCTCACAGTTTCCTGAGTTCAGACCCTGCATCAAGCTCTGTGCTGGCAGCATGGAACCTGCTTGGGATTCTCTCTGTCTCCCCACCTTGTTCTGTCCCTCTCCCACTTGCACTGTCTCTGTCTCTCTCAAAATAAATAAATAAAATTTTCTAAAAAAAGGATTCTTCCAGCTTTGATAAGAGCTAGAGAAAGGATTTCTCTCACCGGAGCTGTAAAATCAAACCAGAAATAGTTCTCAGGTCCTTGAAATGCCTTAAGTTGAGACAACTAATATTTTTGTGTCAACTGTAGGTTAATATTTTTTCTTTTTATAATTAGCCCTGTGTTGTAGCATTTAAATCAGGAGTTAATGCATATATATTTATATTTATATTTTTTATATTTATATTTATATTATTTATATTCTATATATATTTTGAATAAATATTTGGAAGAGAGTGTGATAATATAATTACTCTAGTGAGAAATTTTGGTTACTTTTTCCTTCCAGTTTTATTGAGAAATGACTGACATCTATCACTGTTCAAGTTTAAGGCATATAGCATGATGGTTTGATTTACATATGCTGTGAAAGGATTACCACAATAAGTTCAGCTAGCATCCACCTTCTCATTTACAGTGAAAAGAAAGAAAAAAAAAGGAAAAAAAGGATTTTTCCTTGTGTTGAGAATTCTTAGGATTTGCTCTCTTAACTTTTCTATGTATCATACAGCAATGTTAGCTACAGTCATTATGTTATATATGACATCTCTAGTACTTACGTATATTACAACTTGAAATTTGTACCTTTTGACCACCTTTGTCCAAATCCCCTTCTCCCTACCCTCTGTCTCTGGTGGCTTAAAGTCTGATCTCTTTTTCTGGGAGTTTGTTTTTTCCTTTTTTTTTCTCTAAAAATTTTTGCATATAAGTAAGATCATACAGTATTTATCTTCCTGATTTCACTTAGCATAATGCTTTTAGGGTTAATATATGTTGTCTCAAATGGTAGGATTTACTTTTTTTATGGCCGAATAATATTCTATTGCATATATATATGTATATATGTAGCATATACTACAACTTCTTTATTCTTTTATTTATCATTGAATACCTAGGTTGTTTCCATGTCTTGGGTATTGTAAATAATGTTACTAGGAACATAAGAGGGCATATATCTTTTCGGGTTAATGTTCTTGTTTCCCTGGGATATAGTCCCAGAAGAGGAATTGCCAAATCATATAGTAGTAAAGTTCTAATTTTTTGAGGATCCTTGTAATGTTTTCCATAGTGACTGCACCAATTTACAGCCCCACCCACAGTGCACAAGGGTCCCCTTTTCTTCATATCCAGACCAACATTTGTTATTTCTTGTCTTTTTGATGATGGCCATTCTAATAGGCATTGGGTGATATCTCATTGTCGTTTTAATATGCATTTCCTTAATGGCTAGTGATGTTGGCTATTTTTTCATATACCTGTTGGCCTTTCATATATTTTCTTTGGAAGATTCTGTTCAGGTTCTTTGCACATTTTTTAATTGGGTTACTTGTTTTTGTTTTTTTTTTTTTTTTTGCTGTTGAGTTATATGAGTTCTTTGTATATTGGATAGTAATCTCTTATCAGATAACATGGTTCGCAAGTATTTTTTGCAGTATTGTAGTGTTTCATTTAACTTTGCTGATGTTTTCTTTTGCTGTGAAGAACTTTTTAGTTTGTTGTAGTCCCAACTTGATTTTTCATTTTGGCTTGTGCTTTATGCTTCACATCCAAAAAATTACTACCAAGAGCTATGTCAAGGGGTTTTATTCCTGTTTTCTTCTAGAAATTTCATGGTATCATGTTTTACATTTAAGTTTTTAATCTATTCTGAGTTACTTTTTGTGAGTGGTGTAAGATATGCATCCAGTTTCATTCTTTTGCATGTAAATATCCAGTTATCCCAGCACCATTTATTGAAAAGACTGCCTTTCTCCACTGAATGTTCTTCACTCCCTTGTCCAATATTAGTTGATTATCTATTCTTGAGTTTATTTCTGGGCTCTCAATTCCGTTCCATTGGTTTAGTTCTCTGTTTTTTATGCCAGCAGCATACTGTTTTCATGATTATACCTTTATAATGTAGCTTGAAATTGGGAAATTTGTTACCTCCTGCTTTGTTGTTCTCCCCCCAACCCCCAATTTTAATAACTTTTATTTCTTTTTCTCATCTGATTGTTCTATCTAGGACTTCCAGTACTGTGTTTAATAGGAATGGTGAGTGGACACCCTTGTTTTGCTTCTGCTCTTAGAAGAAAATCTTTTAACCTTTCACTATTGAGAATGATGATAGCTGTGGGCTTATCATATATAGCTGTCACTATATTGAGATATGTTCCTTCTACATCTAATTTGTTAAAGGTTTTTTTTTTTTATCATAAATGGGTGTTGGATTTTGTCAAATACTTTTTCTGTGTATGTGGAGATACTCATATCTTTTCTTTCATTCTATTAATGTAATATATCACATTGAATGATTTGCATATGTTGAACCTTCCTTGCATTTCAGGAATAAATCCCTCTTGATCACACCAAATGATAGTTTTAATGTGCTGCTGAATTCAGTTTGCTAGTATTTGAAAAAATGTTTATTTACTTTGAGAGAGAGAGTGCATGCAAGAGTGGGGAGGGGCAGAGAAAGAGGGAGAGTGAGAATCCCAAGCAGGCTCTGTCTGCATTGTCAATGCAGAGCCTGACCTGGGGCTTGATCTCATGAACCAGGAGATCATGACCTGAGCCAAAATCAAGAGTTGGATGCTTAACTGAGTAAGCCACCGAGGTACCACCAGTTTGCTAGTATTTTGTTGAGATTTTTTGTATCTGTATTCATCAGGGATACTGGCTTGTAGTTTTCTAGTAGGTTTTTTTTTTTTTTTTTCCTGGTTTTGGTATCAGGATAATGCTGGCCTCATGAAATGAGTTTGGGAATGTTCTCTCCTCTTTGATTTTTTTGGAGCTCTTTCCTCTTTGATTTTTTTGGAGCTCTTTCCTCTTTGGTTTTTTGGAAGAGTTTGAGAAGAATTGGAGTTATTTCTTTTTACAGTATTAGGTAAAATTCACCAGTGAAGTCATTTGGTCTTTGGGTTTTTTTCATTAGCATATTTTTGATTACTGATTTAATTTCCTTACTAGTAATTGATCTATTCAGATTTTCTACTTTATCCTGATTCAGTCTTTGTAAGTTGTATATTTCTAAGATTTTTTTCATTTCTTCCAGGTTGTCCAGTTTGTTGGCATATAGTTGTTCATAATAACCTCTAGGATCCTTTGAATTTCTGTAGATAATGTCTCCTTTTTCATTTATATTTTTGATTTGGATCCTTTCTCTTTTTTCCTTGGTTAGTCTAGCTGAAGATTTACTAATTTTTATTTATTTATTTATTTATTTATTTATTGGTTTTTAAATTTATTTATGGTTTAATTTACATCCAAGTTAGTTAGCATATGGTGCAACAGTGATTTCAGGGGTAGATTCCTTAATGCCCTTTACCCATTTAGACCATCCCCTCTCCCACAACCCCTCCATCAACCCTCTGTTTGTTCTCTTATGTAAGAGTCTTTTATGTTTTGTCCCCCTCTCTGTTTTTACATTATTTTTGCTTCTCTTCCCTTATGTTCATCTGTTTTGTATCTTAAATTCACCATATGAATGAAGTCATATGATCCTTGTTTTTCTCTAATTTTGCTTAGCATAATACCCTCCAGTTCCATTTACGTAGTTGCAGATGGCAAGATTTCTTTCTTTTCATTGCCAAGCAATACTCCATTGTATATATACACACCACATCTTCTTTATCCGTTCATCCATCGATGGACATTTGGGCTCTTTTCATACTTTGGCTATTGTTGATAGTGCTGCTATAAACATGTGGGTGCATGTGCTCCTTCGAAACAGCATCCCTGTATCCCTTGGATAAATACCTATTAGTGCAATTGCTAGGTTGTAGGGTAGTTCTATTTTTAATTTTTTGAGGAACCTCCATACTGTTTTCCAGAGTGGCTGCACCAGTTTGTATTGCCAGCAACAATGCAAAAGAGATCCTCTTTCTCTGCATCCTCGCCAACATCTGTTGTTGCCTGAGTTGTTAATGTTAGTCATTCTGACAGGTGTGAGGTAGTATCTCTGTGTGGGTTTGATTTGTATTTCCCTGATGATGAGTGATGGGGAGCATTTTTTCATGTGTCGTTGACCATCTGGATGTCTTCTTTGGAGAAGTGTCTATTCATGTCTCTTGCCCATTTCTTCACTGGATTATTTGTTTTTTGGGTGTTGAGTTTGCTAAGTTCTTTATAGATTTTGGATACTAACCCTTTATGTGATATGTCGTTTGCAAATATCTTCTCCCATTCTGTCGGTTGCCTTTTAGTTCTGCTGATTGTTTCCTTTGCTGTGCAGAAGCTTTTTATTTTGATGAGGTCCCAATAGTTCTTTTTTGCTTTTGTTTCCCTTGCCTCTGGAGACCTGTTGAGTAAGAAGTTGTTGTGACTCAGGTCAAGTAGGTTTTTGCCTGCTTTCTCCTCGAGGATGTTGATGGCTTCCTGTCTTATGTTTAGGTCTTTCATCCATTTTGAGTTTATTTTGGTGTATGGTGTAAGAAAGTGGTCCAGGTTTGTTTTTCTGCATGTCACTGTCCAGTGTTCCCAGAACCATTTGCTGAAGAGACCCATTTGCTGAAGAGACTGTCTTTATTCCATTGGATATTCTTTCTTGCTTTGTAAAATATTAGTGGGCCATATGTTTGTGGGTCCATTTCTGGGTTCTATATTCTGTTCCATTGATCTGAGTGTCTGTTTTTGTGCCAAAAAATTTACTAATTTTGTTTATCTTTTTCAGATAACCAACTCTTACTTTGGTTAATATTTTCTATTGTTTTTCTCACTCTTATTTACTTTTGCTCTAATCTTTATTTTTTCTCTTCTTCTGCTAATTTGTGCTTAGTTTTTTTTTTCAAATTCCTTAAGACATAGAATGAGGTTGTTTATGTGGGGTCTTTCTTGCTTTTTAATGTAGATATTTATTGCTATGAACTTCCCTCCTAGATTACTTTTGTTACCTCTCACAACTTCTGATATGTTGCATTCACATTTTTGTTTATTTCAAGGAACGTTTTTATTTCTCCTTTAATTTCTTCTTTGATCCATGATTATTCAGGAGAGTGTTGTTTACTGTTTATTTCTCCTTTTGGTTCCATTAGTCTTTGCTTTATACATTTAGGTGCTCTGATGTTGGGCACAAAAGTATTTACAATTATTAGATCTTCTTGATTTATTGACCCCCTTATCATTATGTAATGACATTTTTTGTCTTTTTTTTTTTTTTTTTTTTTTTTTACAATTTTAGTTTAAAGTCTATTTTGTATGATATAAGTTTTGCTATCCCTGCTTTTTCTGGTTACCATTTACTTGAAAATTTTTCCCCTATCTTTTCATTCTCAATCTATGTGTTTTCAAGGCTAGAGTGAGTGTCTGATTAGATCTTGGGTGTTTTTTTTTTAAATCATTATCAGTCATGCAGTGTTTTCTAATTGAATAATTTAATCCATTTACATTTAAAGTAATATTGATAGGTGAGAACTTATTGCTACTTTGTTCATTGTTTTTTGGTTGTTTTGTAGGTACTTTGTTCCTTGTTTCTTATTCTGGCGTGTTTGTGTGTGTGTGTGTGTGTGTGTGTGTGTGTGTGTGTGTGTTGATGTCTTTTTGTATCAGTATACTTCAACTTCTTTGTCATGTTCTTTTATGTAATTACTACAATATTTTCCCTTGTGGTTGCCATGAGGCTTACATAAAATATCTTAAACCTGTGACACCCTATTTTAAACTGATAACAACTTAACTTCAGTAGAGTTCATAAAATTTATATTTACTTCTCCTTCCCCTCACATTTTAGGTTATTGCTGTTACAGTTTACATAGTTTTTATTAGTATAACTAATAAAAGATTGTTGTAGTTATGGTTATTTGTGCTGTCATCCTTTTTTTTTTTTCAAGTTTTAAGTTAGGGTCATAAGTGAATCATGCACAACTACTACCATATTCCAGAGTCTAACTATGACTGTATATTTACCATTCTCAGTGAGATTTATGCTATGTTTTTATATTTTATATTATGGTAATGAACATTCTTTAGGTCATTCAAATAACTCCCTTCAGCATTTCTTGTAAGGCAGGTCTGGTGGTGATGAACTCCTTCAACTTTTGTTCCTTTAAGTCTTTATTCTTCCTTTGTTTCTAAGGGACAGCTTTGCCAGGCATAGAATTTTTGGTTGACAATTATTTTCTTTTAATATATTGAACATGTCATCCTTTTCTCTTCTGGCCTGAGAAATTTCTGTTGAGAAATCAACAGGGGTTGCTGTGTATGTAACTTCTCTATTTTCTCTTGCTGCTCTTAAAATGGTTTCTTTGAATTGACTTTTGATGATTTAATTATATGTCTCGGTGTAACCCTAGTTGGGTTCAACCTAATTGGGATTTTTTTGAGTGACACGAGTCTGGATGTCCATTTATCTCCCCAGGTTTTGGAAGTTTTTAGCTATTATTGCTTTAAGTATACTTTCTGTCTCTTTCTCTTTCTTTTCTTCTGGCATTTCCATAGTGCAACTTTTCCCCAAAGTGTCCTATAATGTGTCCTGTAGGCTTTTTTAAACCATTTTTTCATTCTTTTTTATTTTGGATCCTCTGACTGAAAAATACCTTATCCTCCAGGTATTATCTAATTACTTCCAGTAATATCTTATCCTCCAGGTTTCTGATTCTTTCGTCTGCATGGTCAAGTCTAATTTGAAACTCTCTTTTGAATTAATTAGTTCAGTTGTATTTTTCAATTCTCGGATTTCAGGGGTTTTGTTGTCATTTTCATGGTTGCTATTTTCTTGTTAAACTTCTCAGTTTGCTTATGCATTATTTTCTTAATTTTGTTTAGCTGTCCTTGTATTTTTATGGGTTCAGTAAAGTTCTTTAACAGGATTATTATGAATTTTTGTCCGTTCACAGATCTTCATCCCTTTAGTTTCAGTTTTTGGAGCTTTAGTAGTTACCTTTGGTGGGTGTCATAATTTACCTGATGTTTTTGTGATCCTTCGTTACTTATGCTGGTATGTGCACATTTGAGTAATAGTCCTCTTTCAGACTTGCAGGTTTGCTTTGGCTGGGATAATTTATAACTAGTTAGCTCAGTTTGGGTTTTTGGGTGTCTGCTGATAATATTCTTAGGTAGATGGAGCTGGCTATTATCTATTTTTGGGTGAGGCAGTTGTTTGAGTTCTGAGGATAGGGATGATAGGGATGTACTGCTGGTTGAGAACAGTTGGTTAGGACTGCTGGCTGATTCTCTCCCAAGTGAGGCTATAGGATGGTCTCCAAAGTTGCCTGGATTCTCTAGTCAGGTTTACTAGATGATCAGGACTGGGTATTGTATTCAGTAGCACAGGAGGGAGGGCATCAGGACAGGACCTACTTAATGCATTGTTTGGGACCTGAATCAGGCCAGAGTCATGCACTAAACTTCCTAGTCAGCAGTAAGAGCAGTAAAAGAAGCAACTCTAAAACTGCTAAAGTTTTTGCTTGTTGTATTAACTCCTGTTGTATTGTACTCCTGGTTCCCTGATTGGACAGGTCTACTGGCTTTGCTCTGTAAACTGTTGGCTCTGCTTGTCTGCCTCTAGGCTTGAGTGCCACTGGGCTACATAGCTACCAGGAGTTGTCTCTATCCCTACTGGTTATATTGGGCCAGAAGACATTCTTCCCAGTGGCTGGGACCGTGATTCATTTTCCTTGCCTTGGTGGGACAGGAAGGGACTTACTCTAGCCTATTTTTAGTTTGTCAAAGAGGTTCTCTGGTTTGGAAGGACTAGATGCTACTCTCATTTGGTTGTGAATTAATTCCTCTGTTTTTATGTTGCATGGGAATGCTCTAAGCCTCTCTGTTCAATACTGGCTTTTCTCTGAGGTCAATCAGCTTTGCCCACCCATGTCTCACTTGGAGTGCCACTGGCTTGTACTGCTTCCAAGAGTTGTTGTCAGCCCTTCTAGTCAGATGGGGCCAAAAGACACTCTTCATGGTGGGTAGAGCTGGTGATTTAGCATCTTGCCTGGGATTGGATAAGTCAGGATCTAGGGCCAGAAAAACTCTTCATTTGAGAATACAAATCAGGCAGATTTGCACCCTGTTGAGTTACTTCATCTAAGTGTGCCCCAACTTGTTTCTTCAGATGAAGAAAACTGCTGGTTAGGATCACTACTTGGTCACTATAGGTATGAATGCAGTCTGCCAAGATTTGTGTGCTGGTTGTTGCAAGCCCCTCTTTTCTCCTTCACAATCAGATTCCAGTAGCTGTACCCCACAGATTCTCCTGTGATCCCCATAATGTGAGATCAGATTAGGGGCTCCCACAAAGCAACCCACAATACTAGGGGAAGCCAGTTGTCTTACTGGGCTCTCTTTTCCCACTGGAGGAACTTGAGAGTTAGGGGAGACCTTTTGTGTGATGCTATACTTGCTTGGGGGAGGAGCAATGTGATCAATGTGTAGCCAATTCTCTTACCCTTTTAATGCAGTTTGTATTTGTCTCTGTGGTACAGGGGTGTGCTTTAGCCTCACCTCTCTGTGTTTAAGGATTCTGTCAGTGGTGTCTTTTTCTTGAATAGTTAGTTGTTCTCGTTAAGGGGAGCAAGCCCAGAACAACCCATGTTGCCATCTTGGTGACATCACTTTGTAGTACAGAGATAATTTTACAGATATGAAACTTGTGTTTTGAATGTGTTCCCATTTCCTGTTTTTCTTTTGCTACTGAACACAATGGGAGAAAAATTAGATGATTTTCTGGGTACTAATTTAAGGTTTGGTCAAAACTGAAAGATGTTTAAATAATAGGTAACTAAATTTTGTAAGGGACAGATAGTAGTCATCACTCATTAAGGGCCTACTATATACTAAGTACTTTACATGACCTATATAATGTAATACTCATATTATTCATATGATGTATATAATATTATCCCCTTTTTACAGATGAAGAAATTCAAGTCCAGAGAAATTAAAGGATTTATATAAATGCTACACAACTAGTAAATGGTAGAACTGGGATTTGAACCAAGGGCTCTCTGGCTGTAAAGCCCATATTCATTCCATGGCATTGTACTTCTTGCAGATATTAAATAGCATATTTATTAAATAGCATATTTAAATATTAAATATTAAATAGCATATTATTAAATAGCATATTTAGCCATAGGTTGAATACAGTCATCATGAGAAATCAGCTTGTTCCTGTGTAGGTATGAGAGTCACTGAGGTTTACTGCTAGTTCTTTTCAAATGACTTAAGGGCTGAGTCTCCAGAAGAAGGCAATGTCTTCATTTACTACTTAGAAAAATAAATGTGTGCTATACTTGTAGAAACATATTATATCCATTAGGGATCAACATACACGTTTAATACAGAATGAAAATATGCCCTTTGTTTTGTTCAGCCCATTAATTTTAAAATACCTAGAGCTGAAAGCGGTCCCAAATAGCTGGAATACTACCTGTTATTCCAAAATAGACATTACAAACTCCTCCCTATTTATAAAAAAATAAAACTGTTCTTCTTTTCTTAACAAGCTTTGTCAGTATACAAGGAACTAAAATTTATGGCCTGGTGTTCTTTATTATTTTGCATTGAGTTCTGCATTATACTGCTGTTATGATGAAATCTTGGGTATTTACAAAAAGCAATATATTGCCTGCCTCCAGGAACCCTTGGAAAAAAACAAACATTTTCATAAAGACATAATCTTAGACCACACATAATTAATTTTAAGTCATTTAGGTAGTACAAACACATTTTTATATTTTATATGTAATGTTTTTCTTTTTTTCCTTTTTCATCTCTTCCCTTTTTACAAAACAAGTGTTACCTAAAAAAATGTTAAAGTTTCTTAGACAATCTCCCTTGGATATTTCATTTTTGATGTCTATTTGAGAAGATATTCATTTCTGCAGTGTGAAATTGTGTAAAGATTAGCAGACTGGATATCACTGTAATAACACCCAAGTCACAGTTTTATTTTGTGAGAGGAAGTATCCAGCTCAGTGCCTGATGTATTGTAGGAACTTCTTAGGTGTTGTTTTTACATTTTTATTAGTGGAATGATCTCTGATGATTCTCTAGCCCTCACTTTCCTTATTTTAAAAATGCGAGGCTTAGAGATGATTTTTAAGCGCTTTTAGCTAGCTCTGCAATGCCATAGTTTCCGGGTAGACATGTGACATCTGATGCAATAAGGCTCAATTCTGTATTCTCCTTAATGTGTCATGCTTATTCCTACCTCTTTGCCTTTGATCATTCTGTTTTTCCTATCAAGAGTGCTTTCTCTCCTGCCTATCTATCTAAAATCATTCAGTCAACATTTATTCAACAGTATCTTCATTGAATAGTCACTGTGTACATGGTTAAGGTAATGAGTACATGTGAAACTCTAAATTCTAATAACCCTTTAAAGCCTTTTAAGCCTTACATCCTATATTAATTCTCTGAAAATTCTGGACCATTTGGATTTCTGTACTTCTCATTTCCTGTATTTATTGTATTTGTCATATATTTTGATAATTATATTTTGTGAAAAGACAATTACAACATACCTTGACTAGCTTGTAAAATTTTCCAGGGATGAAATCATATGATTCTTTTTCATTTTTCCTAATATCTGGTATAATTTTTCTTTAAGGTTTGTAGAATAGAGATATATATGCTACTAATAATATGGTAGGTTGTATCAATAGAGTCCTGAACTATAACAGAAGTATAAATGAAATGAAAAAAGGGTAATTAAAAAGGCACTATAGGTGTTTTGCTAATTTTTAGTTTTCTTGGCTAGCTTGAATGTATGTGGTTTGTAGAAAGGCCTTTAACATACATAAGATTTGAAAATAGAGTAATGAAATTGATGTTTTTTAATACTCACTCTAGAACTTGTTAAGTCAAAAGCACCCACTGAGAATGCTATAAAGTTATTCCAATGATGTCACATTTTGAGGGAAGTTAGTTTCTTGGAATGAACTTTTTGTAGTTAGATTTTGTTCCAAACACAAATATTACTTTGATTACTTTATAGTTACCACTTTGTTTAGACTTAAAAAAAATGATTATATATTCTGCCTGATCAAATAAATGCTTTTAGCACTGTCAACAATAGCCAAATTGTGGAAAGAGCCTAAATGCCCATCAACTGATGAATGGATAAAGAAATTGTGGTTTATATACACAATGGAGTACTACATGGCAATGAGAAAGAACAAAACTGGAGAGTGTGATGCTAAGTGAAATAAGCCATACAGAGAAAGACAGATACCATA
>NC_064818.1:27213057-27294679 GCF_023721935.1 Panthera uncia | reverse complement strand
GGATCCTGAGAAACTTAACAGAAACCCATGGGGGAGGGGAAGGAAAAAAAAAAAAAGAGGTTAGAGTGAGAGAGAGCCAAAGCATAAGAGACTCTTAAAAACTGAGAACAAACTGAGGGTTGATGGGGGGTGGGAGGGAGGGGTGGGTGGGTGATGGGTATTGAGGAGGGCACCTTTTGGGATGAGCACTGAGTGTTGTATGGAAACTAATTTGACAATAAATTTCATATATTGAAAAAAAACAAAAAAAACAAATAAATGCTTTTAAAATTAGGCTTTCTTCAATTAAAGTTTTCACAAAGGATGATGGTCAGCCATTATTAAAATATTAAATAATTGTTTTCTTACCTCATGGTAAGTAAAATTAAAAAATTAAAAATATGTTTAAGCATGTGAGCCACCCTAGAATAAATGATACTTCAGATGGCGATTCTGTACAAAATAATGCTAATTTGGATGCATGAATTCTGCTATCTTCATTGAAAAATCAATTGGTTTAAAGATGCCTGTTTATTCTCTATTAAATAAATTTATTGTTAAACAA
Organism: Panthera uncia; assembly: GCF_023721935.1. NCBI lineage: Eukaryota > Metazoa > Chordata > Mammalia > Carnivora > Felidae > Panthera > Panthera uncia. The sequence continues at coordinate 27,294,135 of NC_064818.1, read as the reverse complement.
AATTCAAAAACAAAGCTTCAGAGAGGCACTTCTGAAATGGCAGAGTGAAGACCTCTGAAAATTCACTCTTTAATAAAAGCAATGAAGAATACTGACAAAAATGTTCAAAATCAACATATTCAGAACTCTAGAAATTAATGGAAGGCTTTCAAAAAGAAAAATGGGTGGATCTCAGTAGGAACAATAATTTCTATGGTATTTTAACTTGTCCTATTTGTATCCCCTTCTCCTCAGATCCATAGTAGCCTAGAAAGTCAATAGTCCTATAACCATTGTAACTGTGCAACCAGAAACTCAGCAGTCAGTTGAAGGGGAGAATAGATTGAGAGCTGCCCCCAAAGTCCTATCCTCCTTAGATAATTTTTACTATTTGATCTCTCTGGCAGCAACATGGAAAGCCCCATTCAAAGGACTTGTCTTTATTTGACCTGACTTACAGCTGCTCAGTGGGAAAGAACCAACTCCAGGGAGTTTATTAAAAATAATCAGCAGTAATTGGTTTGTTTGCTTGTTTTGTTTACTTTTTAATTTTTAAAATGTTTATTCATTTTTGAGAGAGACAGAGACAGACAAGAGCAGGAGAAGGTCAGAGAGCGAGGAAGACAGAGAATCCGAAGTAGGCTTCAGGCTCCAAACTTTCAGCACAGAACCTGACCCAGTGCCTGAACTCACGAACTATGAGGTCATGACCTGAGTTGATTTGGACGCTTAACTGACTAAGCCACACAGGCACCCCAATAAGCAGTAATTGTTTAACATCACAGGTGGTTGAGGCTGTGGTATCACTTGGAGAATCAAGAAGTTGGCCCAAGACCTTAAAAGAAAAATATGGAAAATGAGATGTTTTAGGGGCCTTTGAAAAGCTCTATTTCTGGGGATCTCAAAGTCCAAACATGTATGGGGCTATGGGCTATGCTACCATTTGGCCCAACTTGGTGCTGTGCATAAGTAGGGAGTGAAGCCTAAAACAGAGTTTTAAAATGCCAAAGCATTGAAGGCATAACCCAACACACACACACACACACACACACACACACACATACACACACACCCTCTTAACGGAGATGAGCCATCGATTCAAGGCATTTAAGGAAATATTTGTCCAAACATTAGACAAACACTAAGCAGATAATTCTCTAAGGATACAGGCTATACATAATTAGCCCAGGAAAGTTGTTAAAATAAAGGATAACAGTAATAGCAGCAGCAGGAACAAAAACAAACAAAAACCCTGTATGGAGAGAAGTGAATGATCTTCAGAGTGCCAGATTATATTATTTAAAATGTAAAGTTTTCAACAAATAATTGTGAGACCTGTAAAGAAATATGTAAAGAAAATAGGGACCATACATGGGGGAAAAACAGTCAATAGAAACAGTCCCCAACGATGGCCAAATGCTGGCCTTTTAGACAAAAACTTTAAGCTAGCTAATTTAAAGATGTTCAAAGGACTAAAGCTATATCTAAAAACTAAACGAAAGTATGAGAAACATGTCTTGGTAAATAGAGGTTATAATTAAAGAGATAAAAAATATAAAAAACAAAATAGAAATTCTGGAGTTACATAGTATAATAACTGAAATAAAATAAAGTCATTAGAGAGGCTTATGAGAAGATTTGAGAAGTCAGAAGAATGAATCAGCAAACTTTAAGATAGGTCAATTGAGATTAGCAGTCTGAGGAACAGAGTGTAAAAAGTACCAAGAACAATGAACAAGACTTCAGAGATCTATGGAACAACCTCAAATGTACTAGCATATGCATAATGGGAGTTCCTGAAAGAGAGGAGAGAAAGTAGCAGAGGTTATTTGAATAAACCTTTTCAAATTTGTTGGAAAACATTAATATACACAAGCAAGATCTATAAACTCTAAGATAAATTCAAAGAGATCCATACCTACACACATCATAGTTGAGCTGTTCAAAGCCAAATTCAAGAGAGAACTGGAAAGCAGCAAGAATAAAACACTCATCATGTACAGTGGATCCTCAATAAGATTAATGGCTACTTCTCATTAGAAACCATGGAGGCCAGAAAGAAGTGGGTGACATATTTAAAGTGCTGAAAGATAAAGAATGTCAAGCAAGAAGTCTATATTCAGCAAAACTATCTTTTATTAAAAATTAAGAAGAAATTAAGATATATCCAGAGAAACAAAAATGAAGAGAATTTGTTGCTAGCTGGTTTACTCTACAACAAATACTAAAGAGAATCCTTCAGGGTGGAATAAAAGGATAGTTGACAGTAAGCCAGATCTACACAAAGAAAGAGCACCAGTAAATGTAACTACATAAGAAAAGGTGAAAGACATTTTACCTTTTGGAGGTATGATGAATAAATGCTGTAGTTCCCTCTTCTAGCTGCGCTACTTGACTATCCTCTAAGTGGAAATTGTTCCCTGCTCAAGAACAATGCTTATATTTAGATCCCATGTCTTCTAAGTATGCTCTGATAGCTCAGCAACAAGAGCCAATAAACCATGAACACATTAGCAAAACCTAAAAAAAAGATAAGTGCGCAGAGTAATTATACAACTGTATTCATTAGGTTATAAAGATATAATTTATATCAATAATGTAAAAGCTTAAACTATGATATTATTGAAAGAAAACATAGGAACAGACCTATGTGATCTTGGGCTAAGTCATTGTTTTTTAAGATGGCACCAAAATCACAAGTGAAAAAAAAATATATATAAACTGGATTCCATCAAAATTTAAAGGTTAGTGTTGGTCGGAGGAGGTCATTGAGAGGACACAACTGCCAGTTGACTTTAAGCTGGACTTGGGGGAATTGGAGGCTCCTCACTCCCTTCCCTGTCCTTACAGGGTGCTTTTTTGCTTGTCTTTCTCATGCTAGAAGCTGCCTCAAGGACATAGCCTGGAGATAGTAATGTGTTGAGACCATCTGGGCAATATATGTGACTGAACCCGAAATTAAAGCTCCTATTTAAGCTTTTATTTTGGTTAGACAGATGTGGAGATCTACTTGTCTTGTAGCTACCCAAGACAAACCTTGTAAGTAAGTTCCTTGCTTATTAAAACTATTATTTACCATCTTAACTGGCCTGCTTCTTTCTTCTGAATCTTCTGTCTCTCTGTGTTTGGGGCCAGTTTTTGAACTAACAATTGGTGTGCCAGCCAGGAGACTGAAGAAATGGGCCTTGGGAAAGAGACATCTGTGGGAGAGATCTTGAGTTGGGTGGCACATATGTTAGATGCTTGTGGACCATTGTATGAGTACAGGGACACCCTAAGAAGACTAGCCACTTTAATGAGACTGTTTGAGAAACTATGCACTGTGGCAAAGAAAAGAAACAAACTCGCTGGTGCAATGGGCTGACCTCTACTGTGGGCAGTTTGGCTGGCCAACAATGCCCAACTAGAGGCTGAAGCTCAAGTTAGAATGTTGGGAGAAGAGCCGAAGTTAGAGAAAGATGGGCAATTGTGCACTCCTCTGCTAGTTTCAGGGCTGGCAGACAAGTTGCAAGAGAAGACTGATAAGATGGAGACCATAGTATGCTATTTTGCAAAGCAAGAAGAGCACAGGCTGTTGCAGATTAGGTTTTAAATGCTTGTGACAAAGCCTGATTAAGATGCTAACAGGTAGAATCCCTGGGAAAATGAGGGTAAAGGGGGAGGATATAGTGGTGATTGAAGATGAAATGGACAGAGTGCCCCATGGTGGCTGACCCTTCATACAGCAACATTCTCAACAGTGGAAGGTTTAAAGTTTTCCCTCTAAGATCAGTTACAAGACAAGGATGCCTATTCTCACCACTCCTATTCAACATAGTATTGTAAGTTCTAGCCAAGAATTGGGCAAGAAAAAGAAATAAAAGGCATCTAAATTGGAAAAGATGAAGTAAAATTGTTTCTGTTTGCAGATGATATGATCTTATATTTAGAAAATCCTGAGGACTGCAGTAAAAATGTTTCCACTATTAAGTGAAGTAGCAGGATACACAAGAACATACAAAATTCAGTTGCATTTATATACACTAAGCATGAATGATCTGAAAATAAAACAATCCCACTTACAAAAGCATCAAAAACAATAAAAATTGTAGGAATAAATTATAGTGAAAACTATTAAGGCATTGGTGAAATAAATGGAATACACAAATAAATTGAAAGATATCCTATGTTCATGAATTAAAAGAATTCATATTATTAAAATGTCCATACTGTATCTATACCCATCTATACAATCAATGAAATACTTATAAAAATTCCAATGAAATTTTAACAGTAATAAGAAAAACAATTCTAAATTTAGAATGGAATCTCAAAAAAACCCCATGTACCAATTGCAATCCTGAGGAAGGACAAAGCTGGAGGTGTCATACTTTCTGATTTCAAACTTTATTATAAAGGTATTATAGTCAAAATTATATCAAAACTATAAACTTTATTATAAAGGTATTATAGTCAAAGCATATTACCATATTATTATGCTAATTATGTTATTAGCATAAAGACAGACAAATTTAAGAGCTTAGAAATAAACATACGCATATATGGTCAGTATTTGACAAAGGAGTCAAGAATACTCATGGGTAAAGGATAGTTTCTTCACTAAAGGATTTTGGGAAAACTGATTATTCTATGCAAAAGAATTAAATTAGAGCCCTGTCTTACACCACTTACAAAACTTAACCAAAAATGGATTAAATACTTAATCATAAGACCTGTAGCTAAAAACTTCTAGAAATAAACATAGGGGAAAAGTTCCTTGACCTTGATTTTTACAATGATTTGGATATGACATCAAAATTGCAAGCAACAAAGGCAAAAATAAACAAGTAGGACTACATCAAACTAAATACCTTTGCACAGCAAAAGACACCATCAACAAAATGAAAATCAGCCTCTATGGAATGGGAGAAAATTTGCAAACCTATCTATCTGTTAAGGGGTTAATATCCAAATGCATAAAGAGCTCATGCAACTCAATAGCAAAAAAAAAAAAAAATCAAATCCAGTTAAAAATGGACAGGATCAAAATAGACATTTTTTCAAAGAAGACACACAAATGGCTAACGTATATTAAAAAGTGTTCAACTTCACTAATCATCAATAAAATGCAAGTCAAAACCACAATGAGCTGTCTGTTCACACTTGTTAAAATGGCTGTCAGCAAATAAGCATGAGATAATAAGTGTTGAGGAATATGTGGGGGGAAAGAATTGTGCACTGTTAGTGGAATGTAAATTGGTATAGCCAGTATTGAAAACAGTATGGGGGTTCTTAAAAAAAGTTGAAATAGAACTATCCTGTGAGGTAGAAATCTCACTTCTGAGTATATATCTGAAGAATATGAAATTACTATCTCATAGGGATAGCTGCACCCCAGCTGCACTATTATTTACAATAGCCAAGACATGGAAACAACCTGTGTCTGTTGATGGATAATGGATAAAGGAAATGTGGTATGTATGTATATGTATATATATATATATATATATATATATATATATACACACACACACACACACATGTGTATACATATATATACACATGTTTATATATATATACACGTGTATATATATATATATACATATATATACACACGTGTATATATATATGTAATGGACTATTATGCAGCCATGTAAAGAGTTGGAGTTTCTGGTAGTGTTCTCTGGTCTTTTCTAGTCTTTGTTGCTTTTGGTCTTTTTAATTTTTTTTCCGTCATTTCTCCCCTCAGAGAGTCCCCCTTAAAATTTCTTGCAGGGCTTCTCCCCTCAGAGAGTCCCCCTTAAAATTTCTTGCAGGGCTGGTTTAGTGGTCACCAACTCCTTTAATTTTTGTTTGTCTGGGAAACTTTTTATCTCTCCTTCTATTTTGAATGACAGCCTTGCTGGATAAAGAATTCTTGGCTGCATATTTTTCTGATTCAGCACATTGAAAAATCCTGCCACGCCTTTCTGGCCTGCCAAGTTTCTGTGGATAGGTCTGCTGCGAACCTGATCTTCCTTCCCTGCAGGTTAAGGACTTTTTTTCCCTTGTTTTCATGATTCTTTCCTTGACTGAGTATTTTGTGAATTTGACTATGATATGCCTTGTTGATGGTCGGTTTTTGTGTTATTAAAGAGACTGTCTTTTCCCCATTGTATATTCTTATCATAGGCTAATTGACCATATAAGCATTCATTTATTTCTGGACTCTCTATAATGTTCCATCAATCTATGTATCTGTTTTTGTGCCAGTGTTTTGGTTACTGTACTATACTATAGCTTTGTAGTATAGTTTGAAATATGGGAGCATCATAGCTTTAGCTCTATTCTTGTTTGTCAAAATTGCTTTGGCTATTTGGGGTATTTTATGGTTCCATAGAAATGTAAAGATTATTTACTTTAGTTCTATGAAAAATGCCATTGGTGTTTTGATAGGGGGTGCATTAAATCTTTTGTTTACTTTGGGTAGTATGGACATTTTAACAATATTCTCTGAATCCATGAGGATGGCATATCTTTCCATTTATTTATATTGTCTTCAATTTCTTTCATCAGTTTATTATAGTTTTTAAGGTATACGTCTTTTGCCTCCTTCATTAAAGATATTCTTTAGTGTTTTATTATTTTTTATGCAAATGTAAATGGGACTGTTATCTTAATTTTTCTTTCTGATAGTTTGTTAGTGTATAGAAATGCAACACACTTCTGTATATTGATATTGTATCCTACGACTTTACCAAATTCATTTGTTAGTTCTGATAGGTATTTGGTGGAGGCTTATAGTTTTCCATGTCATTTGCAAATAGTGACAGTTTTACTTTTTACCTTCCAATATGGATGTCTTGTATTCCTTTTTCTTGCCTAATGCTGTGGCTAGGATTACCAATACTATGTTGAATAAAAGTAGCAAGAGTCAGAAATCTCATGTTGTTCCTTACCCTAGAAGGAAATCTTGCAGCTTTTCACCATTATTATGCTAGGTATGCATTTTTCATATATGGCCTTTATTATTTTGGGGTATATTCCCTTATACCCCCTTTGTTTATAGTTTTTATCATAGACAGATGTTAAATTTTATCAAATGATTTTTCTGTATCTATAGAGATGGTCATATGATTTTGAATCTTTGTTTTGTTAATCTGGTGTATCAATTTGCGCATATTGAGCCATATTTGCATCCTTGAAATAAATCCCACTTAATCATGCTGAATAATCTTTTTAATGTATTGTTTAATTTGGTTTCCTAATGTTTTGTTGAAGATTCTTGCATTTATATGAATCAGGGATATTGGCCTATAGTTTTCTTTTTTTGTGGTGTCTTTGTCTAGTTTTGGTATGACCCTTAATAGGATGAGTTTGGAAGCAGTACTTAATCTTCAATTTGTGGGAATAGTTTGAGAAAGATAGATATTCAGTCTTTCAGTTTTAGGTAGAATTCACCTGCGAAACTGTCTGTTCCCTGACTTTTGTTTGTTGGGAGTTTTGTGATCACCATTTCAATTTCATTTCTAGTAATTAGTCTGTTCACATTTTGTATTTCTTCCTGATCAGTCATGGAAGATTATATGTGTGTAGGAATTTGCCCATTTTTTCTAGGTTTTCCAATTTGTTCGTTTATAATTGTTTGTAGTATTCTCTTTGATCATTTGTATTTTTGTGCTATTGATTGTAACTTCCTCACCTTCTGATATTATTTACTTGGGCATTCTCTCTTACTTTTTCATGAGTTTGGCTAAAGATTTATCAATTTTGTTTATTTTTTCAAAGAACCAGCTGTCCGTTTCATTGATCTTTTTTACTGTTGTTTTTTTAAGTTTCTATTTCATTTATTTCTGCTTTGATCTTTATTATAGGCATATTTTAGATATATTATTGTTTTGGTTTCAGACCACTGCGATTAAAAATTGTAATAAAAAGAGTCAAATGAAGGTTTTGGTCTCCCAGTTCATAGAAAAGTTGTTATGTTTACATTATACTGTAGTCTATTAAGTGTGCAATAGCATATGTCTAAAAAATGTACATACCTTAATTTAAAAAAAAACTTTATTGCTAAATAATGCTAACCATTATCAGAGCTTTCAGTGAGTTTTTATCTCTGGCGACAGACCACCATATCAAATATAATAATAATTAAAATGTTTAAAATATTGCAAGAATTATTAAAATATGATAGACACAAATGAGCAAATGCTGTTGGAAAAATGGTAGACTTACCTGATGGAAGGTTTCTACAAACCATCAATTTGTTTAAAAAAATGCTGTATTTGTGAAGCACAATAAAGTGAGGCACAACAAAATGAAGTATGCCTATGTTTTCTTCCTTCTACTAAATTTGGGCTTTGTTCTTCTTTTTCTAGTTCCTTTAGGTGGAAGGTTATGTTTCTTATGTGAGATTTTTCTTGTTTTTTGAGGTGGGCCTGTATCACTGTAAACTTCCCCCTTAGAACTGCTTTTTGCTGTGTCCCATAGATTTTGGAAAGTTCTGTTTTAATTTTCATTTGTCTCAAGGTATTTTTTGACTTTTCTCTGTAATTTTTTCATTGACCCATTTGTTGTTTAGTAGCATGTTGTTTAATCTTCATGTATTTGTGTTTTGTCAGTTTTCTTCTTATAATTGATTTCTAGTTTCCTAGCACTATGTGAAGAAAATATTCTAGATGTGATTTCAGTACTCTTAAATTTGTTGAGATTTGTTTTATGGCCTAACATGTGATCTATCCTGGAGAATGTTCCACATGCCTTTGAAAAGAATGTGTGTTTTGCTGTTTTTGAATGGAATGTATTGACTCTATCTGTCAGTCTGGTCTATTGTGTCATTCAAAGCCAGTATTTCCTTATTATTTTCTGTCTGGATGATCTATCCATTAATGTAAATAGCATGTTAAAGTACCCTACTATTATTGTAATACTGTCAGTTACTCCTTTTATTTCTGTTAATATTTGCTTTCTATATTTAGATTCTTTTATGTTTGATGCATATTTACCATTGTTACATACTCTTGTTAGATTGATCCCTTTATCATTACATAATTCCCTTCTTTGTCTCTTCTTACAGTATTTCTATTAAAGTGTATTTTGTGAGAAATAAGTATTACTAATCCAGCTTTTTTTTCTGCTTTCATTTGCATGAAATATCTTTTCCCATCCTTTTACTTACAGTCTGTATGTGTCCTTAAGTCTGAAGTGAATCACTTGTAGGCTGCATATAGATGGGTCTTGTTTTTTTTTTTTTTTTTTTTTTTTTAATTTATTTAGATACCTTGTGTCTTTGATTGAAGCATTTAGTCTAGATACATTTAAAGTAATTATTAATAGGTATGTACTTATTGCCATTTTGTTTGCGGGGGAGGGGGTATTTTTTGTTTCTTCCTTCTCTTTTTCTCTTCCCTTGTGATTTGATGACTTTTTTTTTAGTATTATGCTTGGATTCATTTTTCTTTATTTTTTGTGTCTCTATTATAAATTTTTGGTCTCTCGTTACCATTATGTTCAGATATAACAACCCATGTTACCTGGCAGTCTATTTTAATTAATTAATTAATTAAAGTTACTTTCAATTCATTTTTGTTTAAAATCTTTTCTTTGTCAAAACACTTATTTTAGTTACAACAAGGAAAATACAAATAGAATTGATGAAGCATTTTAAAATCAATAAAATCCTATAATATATATTACAATACAGAATCGTTGTTCTGGGCTCCAAGAAATGTTTGTATGTAGTTCTTTTTCTTTTCTCCTATCCCCTATTTCACCCATCTCCATACTCACCTCCCCTCTAGTAAGCATCAGTTCATTCTCTATAGTTAGGAGACTTTGTCTCTTTCATTCTCTTTTTTTTCTCTTTGTTCATTTGTTTTGTTTCTTAAATTCCACATATGAGTGAGAGCATATGGTATTTGTCTTTTTCTGACTGACTTATTTCACTTACTTTATACTATCTAGCTCTATCCATGTTGATGTGAATGGCAAGGTTTCATTCTGTTTTATGGCTGTGTAATATTCTAGTGTGTGTGTGTGTGTGTGTGTGTATGTATGTATATTTATACACATGTAAAATTATATTCTTTAGCTCTATCCATGTTAATGCGAATGGCAAGATTTAATTCTTTTTATGGCTGAGTAATATTCCATTGTGTATATGTGTGTGTGTTTGTATATATATTTATATATATGTAAAATATGTATATATATGTATATATGTATATCCATACCACATTTTCTTTATCCATCTATTGCTCATCGATACTTGGGCTGCTTCCATCCATAGTTTGGCTCTTATAAATAATGCTACAATAAACATAGGGGTGCATGTATTCCTTTGAATTAGTGTTTTTGTATTTTTGTGTAATACCCAGTAGTGTGATTACTGGATTATAGGGTAGCTCTAATTTTAACTTTTGAGGAACCTCCATACTGTTTTACAGAGTGTCTGTATCAGTTTGCATTCTCACCAACAGTGCACAAAGGTTCTTTTTTTTCCACATCCTCATCAACACTTGTTGTCTCTTGTGATTTTGATTTTAGCCATTTTGACAGGTGTGAGGTGATGTCTCATTGTAGCTTTGATTTGTATTTCCCTGATGATGAGTGACGTTGAGCATCTTTTCCAGTGTTTGTTGGCCATCTGTATGTCTTCTTTGGAAGAATGTTTATACATGTATTCTGCCCATTTTTTAATTGGATTATTCATTTTTTGGGTGTTGAGTTTTAGAAGTTTTTTTTATATATTTTGGATACTCTTTATCAGATATGTCATTTGTAAATATCTTCTCCCATTCTGTAGGCTGCCTTTTAGGTATGTTAATTGTTTCCTTTGCTGTGCAGAAACTTTCTATTTTGATTAAGTCTCAGTAGTTTATTTTTGCTTTTATTTCCCTTGCCTCAGGAAATATATCTAGAAAAATGTTGTTATAGCCAATGTCAGAGAGATTACTGCCTGTGCTCTCTTCAAGGATTTTTATGGTTTCAGGTCTCACATTTAGGTCTTTAATCCATTTGAATTTATTTTTGTGTATGGTGAAATAAAGTCATCCAGTTTCATTTTTTTTTACATGTTGCTGTCCAGTTTTCCCAACATCCTTTGTTGAAAGAACTGCTTTTTTCTTTTTTCTTTTCTTTTTTTTAATGTTTATTTTTGAGAGAGAGAGAGAGAGAGAGAGCACAAGTGGGGAGGGGCAGAGAGAGAGACAGACAGACAGACAGAATCTGAAACAGGCACCAGGGCCCGAGCTGTCAGCACAGAGCCCGATGTGGGGCTCAAACGAACTGCAAGATCGTGACCTGAGCCAAAGTCTGACGCTTAACCAACTGAGCTACCCAGGCACCCCTTATTTTCTTTTTTAAAGTTTATTTATTGATTTTCAGGGGAGAGAGGGGCAGAGAGAGAGAGAGAGAGAGAGAATCTCAAGCAGGCTCTGTACTATCTATCAGCACAGAGCTGGACGTGGGACTCAAACTCATAAACCTCGAGGTCATGACCTGAGCCAAAATCAAGAGTTGGGTGCTTAAACAAATGATCTGCCCAGGTGCCCTGGGACTGTTTTGTTTTGTTTTGTTTTCTTTGCTTTGTATATTCATTTTACCTTTGTTGAAGATTAATTGATCTTATAATTATGAGCTTATTTCTGGGTTTTCTATTCTGTTCTATTGATCTGTGTCCATTTTTATGCCAGTACCATACTGTTTTAATTATAACCTCTTTGTAATATAACTTGAAATCTAGAATTGTGATACCTCCAGGTATGGTTTTGTTTGTTTGTTTGTTTTTTGGTTTTTTGTTTTTGTTTTTTCTAAGATTGCTCTGGCTCTTTGAAGTCTTTTGCAGTTCCATGGCATGCATGGCAGAATGATATGCTAAAATGGCTACCACCACTGTCTCAGTTTCCAAGGAGATGCCTAGCACCCTTCTACCTCTATGGCAGGTACTTTAAGATTAGTATGTAGATCATCTTCATCTATGATCTAGGCACTTTCAATTTGGTAATTTTGTGCTGATATCTGGGTTGAATGTGTTTGCACATGAACACTGTAGGGGTGGGTTTCCCTTTCTGTATAGTTTTGTAATTTTCCTGGATGTATTCCCCATTGGTTTTCAAAGTTAGATATTTTGGTGAATCATTTCCTGTCCTATGTAGTATCTGAGTACTGGGGTGCCTCAGGGGAACTTGAGTCTCTTGCTCCTCAGGGAAAAATTCTGTACCTGTGAGATCCCACCTGACTGTGGAGCAGTCTCTGGAGTGTGTTTTTTTGTTGTTGTTTCTGTTTTTGTTTTAACAAGACCATATCTCTTCTTCTACCCATCTCAGTGTTGTTCCTTATTATGGAGGTGCTGTTCATCTGGTTTCCAGGTCATCTTTGAAGGGAATTATTTTGTATCTAGTTGCAGATTTGTTATGCTTGTGGGAGAAGGTGAACTCAGGATCTTCCTACACCACCGTTTTGAACTTTATGGTGAATTTTGAATTTTGATTTTTTTCTTGGGCTAGTGATATGTGATATTGATACTTTTTCTGATCCTGGTCAGCAGCAGTGAGCTACAGCTCCTAGTCAGTCATGTAATTTCTCAGGTAGACAGCGAATATACTTACAACCCATTTTTTCACTTTCATTACAGCATTCAATAAATTACCTGAAATATTTAATACTTTATTGTAAAATAGGCTTTGTGTTAGATGATTTTGCCAAAATGTAGGTATGTTTAAGGTAGGCTAGGCTAAACTATGATGTTTGGTAGTTCAGGTGTGTTAAGTGCATCTTCTATTTAGTATATTTTCAACTTACAATGGGTTTATTGGGATGTAACACCACCATAAATTGAGGAAGATTCTGTACTTTCAAACACTGTTTTTTTATATTAATTAATTTATTTCAAGAGAGGCGGGGGGCAGAGAGAGGATCCCAGGCAGGCTCCATGCTGGCAGTGTAGAGTCTGATGCAGGGCTCAAACTCATGAACTGTGAGATCATGACTTGAGCCAAAATCAAGAGTTGGACCCTGAACTAACTGAGCCATTCAGGCACCCCTGTACTTCAAAAATCTTTAACTTACATACTCTCCAAAAATCATCTCTTTCCTAGAATGCTGCCAAAGAGATTGTCTACTTTTGTTTTCCCAGAACTAAGAAGCATTCAGTTTCTCTGACTCCCAATTACCTCTCTTCTAGGTCACCTTTATTCAACTTCAGTTTTTTTCTCCTTTATTTTACATAATTATTTCCTGTCTTCATTCACATTAGATATATAGCCACTCATCAATTTGCTCATCAAATAAAGAGCCATTCTGATGTGTTTGAAGTAGTTCTCTTCAGAGGGTAGTGGACGTTGAACAAACAATCACAGGATTCTCATGGTAAAATTAGTAATCATATAAAATTATGAGTTTAAAAGTATAAGATAACTAGACATAATAAAGCAGAATGAATTTAGTATCCTGGAAGATATAAGATGTCTCTCTAAACCTGAAATTCTGATGATAAAAATATTTAATAAAGAAGGTCCAACCACCCTGTGCCAACCTTTTAACATTTGGTGATATTTTCTTCAAGATAAGCGTATCTGTTATATAATATTAAATGGTTATAATATGTGTATGTATATATACAGATATGTAATTATGATCATAATTTCTTAATTTTTCATTATAGAACATTTCAAACACATACAAAAGTAAAAATAATAGTATAATGGATCTTCTATGTAGCCAGAGCCCATTTTCATAACTAACATTTCATGGCTCATCTTGTTTCATCTCTGTGACACCTATTCCATTCTCCTACATATTTTTTTTAAAGCAAACCCAGACATCATATTATTTCATCTGAAAATATTTTAATCATATGTAATTTTATAGTTCATTTTTCATCATATTATATATATATCAACATTTCCCCATGGAATTAAATATTTTTTGGAAAACAAATACAATGGATGCATAATTACATTGTGTGGATTTAGTATAATTTAACAATAACTCTATCGTTGGATACTTAGCTTGTTTTCAGTTACAACATTCATTGAAAATCTTTGTTCACAAATATTTATATTAATTCTTTTTTAAATTTTTTATTTACTTTTTAAAATTTACATCCAAGTTAGTTAGCATATAGTGAAACAATAATTTCAGTAGTAGATTCCTTAAAACCCCTTACCCATTTAGCCTATCCCCCCTCCCACAACCCCTCCAGTAACCCTCTGTTTGTCCTCCATATTTAAGAGTCTCTTCTGTTTTGTTCCCCTACCTGTTTTTATATTATTTGTTTCCCTTCCCTTATATTCATCTGTTTTGTCTCTTAAAGCTCTCATATACATGAAGTCATATGATTTTTGTCTTTCTCTGACTGACTAATTTCACTTAGCATAATACCCTCCAGTTCCATCCACGTAGTTGCAAATGGCAAGATTTCATTCTTTTTGATTGCCAAGTAATACTCCATTGTGTGTGTGTGTGTGTGTGTGTGTGTGTGTGTGTGTGTGTGTGTACACCACATTTTCTTTATCCATTCATCCATCGATGGACATTTGGGCTCTTTCCATACTTTGGCTATTGTTGATAGTGCTGCTATAAACATGGGGGTGCATGTGTCCCTTTGAAACAGCACACTTGTATCCCATGGATAGATGCCTAGTAGTGCAGTTGCTGGGTCGTAGGGTAGTTCTATTTTTAGTTTTTTGAGGAACCTCCATACTGTTTTCCAGAGTGGCTGCACCAGCTTGCATTCCCACCAACAATGCAAAAGAGATCCTCTCTCTCCGCATCCTTGCCAACATCTGTTATTTCCTGAGTTGTTAATGTTAACCATTCTGACAGGTATAAGGTTGTATCTCATTGTGCTTTTGATTTGTATTTCCCTGATGATGAGTGACGTTGAGCATTTTTTCATGTGTCGGTTGGCCATCTGGATGTCTTCTTTGGAGAAGTGTCTATTCATGTCTTTTGCCCATTTCTTCACTGGATTATTTGTTTTTTGGGTGTTGAGTTTCATAAGTTCTTTATAGATTTTGGATACTAACCCTTTATCTGACATGTCATTTCCAAATATCTTCTCCCATTCCATTGGCTGCCTTTTAGTTTTGCTTATTATTCCCTTCACTGTGCATAAGGTTTTTATTTTGATGAGATCACAACAGTTCATTTTTGCTTTTGTTTCTCCTGCTCTAGAGACGTGTTGAATAAGAAGTTGCTACAGCTAAGGTCAAAGAGGTTTTTGCTTGCTTTCTCCTTGAGGATTTTGATGGCTTCCTGTCTTACATTGAGGTCTTTCATCCATTTTGAGTTTATTTTTGTGTATGGTGTAAGAAAGTTTTCCAGATTCATTCTTCCGCATGTCGCTGTCCAGTTTTCCCAGCACCACTTGCTGAAGAGACTGTCTTTATTCCATTGGATATTCTTTCCTGCTTTGTCAAAGATTAGTTGGCCATACGTTTGTGGGTCCATTTCTGGGTTCTCTATTCTGTTCCATTGATCTGAGTGTCTGTTCTTGTGCCAGTACCATACTGTCTTGATGATTACAACCTTATAGTAAAGGTTGAAGTCCGGGATTGTGATGCTTCCTGCTTTGGCTTTCTTTTTCAAGATTGCTTTGGCTACTCGGGGTCTTTTCTGGTTCCATACAAATTTTAGGATTATTTGTCCTAGCTCTGTGAAGAATGCTGGCATTATTTTGATAGGAATTGCGTTGAATATGTAGATTGCTTTGGGTAGTATTGACATTTTAATAATATTTTTTCTTCCTTTCCAGGAGCATGGAATCTTTTTCCATGTTGTTGTGTCTTCTTCAATTTCTTTCATAAACTTTCTGTAGTTTTCAGTGTATAGATTTCTCACCTTTTGGTTAGATTTATTCCTAGGTATTTTATGGTTTTTTTGTGCAACTGTAAATGGGATTGATTCCTTCATTTCTCTTTCTGTCGCTTCATTGTTAGTGTATAGGAATGCAACTGATTTCTGTGTTGACTTTATGTCCTGCCACTTTGCTGAATTCATGAATCAATTCTAGCAGTTTTTTGGTGGAATCTTTTGGGTTTTCCATATAGAGTATGATGTCATCTGCAAGGAATGAAAGTTTGACCTCCTCCTGGCCGATTTGGATGCCTTTTATTTCTTTGTGTTGTCTGATTGCAGAGGCTAAGACTTCCAATACTATGCTGAATAACAGTGGTGAGAGTGGACATCCCTGTCTTGTTCCTGACCTTAGGGGGAAAGCTCTCAGTTTTTCCCCATTGAGGATGATATTAGCGTTGGGTCATTCATATATGGCTTTTATGATCTTGAGGTATGCTCCTTCTATCCCTACTTTCTTGAGGGTTTTTATCAAGAAAGGATACTGTATTTTGTCAATTGCTTTCTCTGCATCTATTGAGAGGATCATATGATTCTTGTCCTTTCTTTTATTGATGTGATGAATCACGTTAATTGTTTTGCGGATACTGAAACAGACCTGCATCCTGGGTTAAATCCCACTTGGTCATGGTGAATAATTTTTTAATGTATTGTTGGATCTGGCTTGCTAATATCTTGATGAGGATTTTTGCATCCATGTTCATCAGGTCCTTAGTTCTCCTTTTTAGTGGGGTCTCTGTCTGGTTTTGGGATGAAGTAATGCTGGCTTCATAGAAAGAGTTTGAAAGTTTTCCTTCCATTTCTATTTTTTGGAACAGCTTCAAGAGAATAGGTATTAACTCTTCCTTAAATGTTTGGTAGAATTCCCCTGGAAACCCATCTGGCCCTGGACTCTTGCTTTTTGGCAGATTTTTGATTACTAATTCAATTTCCTTACTGGTTATGGGTCTGTTCAAATTTTTTATTTCTTCCGTTTTCAGTTTTGGTAGTTTATATGTTTCTAGGAATTTGTCCATTACTTCCAGACCACCCATTTTATTGGCATAATTGCTCATAATATTCTCTTATTATTGTTTTTATTTCTGCTGTGTTGGTTGTGATCTCTCCTCTTTCATTCTTGATTTTATTTATTTGGGTCCTTTCCTTTTTCTTCTTGATCAAACTGACTAGTGGTTTATCAATTTTGTTAATTCTTTCAAAGAACCAGCTTCTGGTTTCATTGATCTGTTTTTTTTTTTGTTTGTTTGTTTGTTTTGTTTTTTTTGTTTTGTTTTGTTTTGGTTTCGATAGCATTATTTTCTGCTCTAATCTTTATTATTTCCTGTCTTCTGCTGGTTTCGGGTTTTACTTGTTCTTTTTCCAGCTCCTTAAGGCATAAGGTTAGGTTGTGTATCTGAGATCTTTCTTCCTTCTTTAGGAAGGCCTGGATTGCTATATACTTTCCTCTTATGACTGCCTTTGCTGCATCCCAGAGCTTTTAGGTTGTGGTGTTATCATTTCCATTGACTTCCATATACTTTTTAATTTCCTCTTTAGCCCATTCATTCTTTGGTAGGATGTCCTTCAGTCTCCAAGTATTTCTTACCTTTCAAAATCTTTTATTGTGGTTGATTTCGAGTTTCATAGCATTGTGGTCTGAAAATATTCATGGTATGTTCTCGATCTTTTTGTACTTACTTAGGGCTGGTTTGTGTCCCAGTATATGGTCTGTTCTGGAGAACGTTCCATGTGCACTGGAGAAGAATGTATATTCTGCTGCTTTAGGATGAAATGTTCTGAATATATCTGTTAAGTCCATCTGGTCCAGTGTGTCATTCAAAGCCATTGTTTCCTTGTTGAGTTTTTGATTAGATGTTCTGTCTCTTGCTGTGAGTGGGGTGTTGAAGTCTCCTACCATTATGTTATTACTACTATTATGGTGTTACTATCTCCTACTATTATTGTATTAGTATCGATTATGGTATGGTATTACTGTTCTTTATGTTTATGATTAATTTTATCTTTGGGTGCTCTCACATTTGGCGCATAAATGTTTACAATTGTTAGGTCTTCTTGGTGGATAGATCCCTTGATTATGATATAATGCCCTTCTGCATCTCTTGATACAGTCTTTGTTTTAAAGTCTAGATTGTCTGCTATAAGTATGGCTACTTTGGCTTTCTTTTGTTGACCATTAGCATGAAAGATAGTTCTCCATCCCCTTAATTTCAATCTGAAGGTGTCTTGAGGTCTAAAGTGGGTCTCTTGTAAACAGCATATAGATGGATCTTGTTTTCTTATCCATTCTGTCACCCTTTGTCTTTTGATCGGAGCATTGAGTCCACTGACATTTAGAGTAAGTACTGAAAGATATGAATTTATTGCCATTATGATGCTTGTAGAGTTGGAGTTTATATATATGTATATATGTATATATATATATATTTTTTTTCACATTTTCTCCTCTCAGAGAGTCCCCCTTAAAATTTCTTGCAGTGCTGGTTTAGTGGTCACAAACTCCTTTAATTTTTGTTTGTCTGGGAAACTTTTTATCTCTCCTTCTATTTTGAATGACAGCCTTGCTGGATAAAGAATTCTTGGCTGCATATTTTTCTGATTCAGCACACTGAATATATCCTGCCGCTCCTTTCTGGCCTGCCAAGTTTCTGTGGATAGGTTTGCTGCAAATCTGATCTGTCTTCCCTTGTAGGTTAGGGACTTTTTTTTCCCTTGCTGCTTTCATAATTCTCTCCTTGCCTGAGTATGTTGTGAATTTGACTATGATATGCCTTGTTGATGGTCTGTTTTTGTTGAATCTAATGGGGGTCCTCTATCCTTCCTGGACTTTGATTGTCTGTGTCTTTCCCCAGGTTAGGACAGTTTTCCGCTATGATTTGCTCACATAACCCTTCTACCCCTGTTTCTGTCTCTTCCTCTTCTGGGACCCCTATGATTCTGATGTTGTTCCTTGTTAATGAGTCACTGAATTCTCTAATTCTTAAAGCGTGCTCTTTTGCCTTAATATACCTCTTTTTTTGTGCTTCATTATTCTCTATAATTTTATTCTCTATATCCCTGATTCTCTGTTCTGCCTCATCCATTCTTGCCACCGCGGCATCCATCCGTGATTGCAGCTCAGAGCATTTTTAATTTCATCCTGACTAGCTTTTACTTCTTTTATCTCTGCAGAAAGGGATTCTAATCTATTTTCGACTCCAGCTAGTATTCTCATTATCGTAATTCTAAATTCCGGTTCAGACATTTTGCTTGTATCTGTGTTGGTTAAATCCCTGGCTGTCCTTTCTTCATGCTCTTTCTTTTGGGGTAAATTCCTTCGTTTTTTCATTTTGAAGGGAGAAATGGAATTAATGAGGTAGAAAAATTGAAATTAAAAAAGTTAAAATTAAAAAAATATTAAAATTAAAAAATTACACACACACACACAAATCAAATATATTATGCTAGATCCTAGGTGTGTTTTCGTCTGGGTGTTGAAAGTGGTTTGACAGATTAGAGGGGAAAAAAGGGGGGGGAGAAAAAAAACAGGAAATTGAGAATTTGAAAAAATGAATACACTGAAGTAGACTAGAATGAGATGATTGGAGTAAAATAGAATTTGAAAAAATATACACAAAAGTAAAGAATATAGTAGAAAAAGTTAAAGTATTTTTAATAAAAATTAAAAATAAAAGTGATTTTTTTCTTTTTCTGTATTCAAGAAAAAGAAAAGAAACAGAAAAGAGAAAAAGATAAAAAAGAAAGAAAAGAAAAAAAAAAGGAAATCGTTTGAAAATTTGAAAATGTGTATACATTGTAGTAGCCTAAAATAAAATTATGGAAGTAAAATAGAATTTGAAAAAATTTACATAAAAGCAAAAAATATAGTAAAAAATTTAAATAAATGTATCTTAATAGAAATTGAAAGTAAAAATAAAGTTTTTCTTTTTCTGAATTCAAGAAAAAGAAAATAAATGAAGGAGAGAAAAAAAGAAAAAAAAAAGGAAATTGAAAATTTTAAGAGGTGAATACACTGAAGTAGACTAAAATAAAATGATGGAAGTAAAATAGAATTTTAAAAAATTTATGCAAAAGTAAAAAATATAGTAATAAAAATTAAGGAAAAATATTTTTAAGAAAAATTGAAAATAAAAATGCATTTTTTCTCTTTCTGTATTCAAGAAAATGAAAAGTGTAAAAGAGAAAAAAAGAAAGAAAATTGAATAGATGGACCTGTTAACAGATTGAAGTAGGACTGAAATTACTTTGTTTTCCCCTAGAAGTCAGTCTATGTAGCTCTTTATAGTCCATAAACTAAGCTGCCGGTGAGATTTGTGTTCTTGAAGAGTGAATTTGGCCCAGTTGGGCGGGTCTCAGTGTAACAGCGTTGCTCTCCACTAGATGGCGCTGCTAGCCTACTGGGGTGAATTGTTGCAGGGCTCCTAGGTGCATATGCGCATGCGCAGGAGGGGTGAAAATGGTGTCACCCAGCTACCCAGTCTTTTCTCCCGGATCAGCAATCGCGCACCTCTCCTCTGTTCGGCTCTCGTCCACTCCCCGCCTTTTCACTCTGTGACCAGGCCCCAGGCAGCACCTCCCTCCTGAGTTTTGTCTCAGATGCGGCTGTTTTCTCTGGCTCCTTACTTCTAATGGACTGTGGCTTTGACCCTTTCCGCCCCTCTGTGGGAGGGTCTCACTGAGCAATGGCCGAATGAGCAATGGCTGAATGTCAGCTGCGCCCAGGAACGCTTGCTGGACCCTGCTGCTGCCGGTGCCCCGAGACTGAAGCCAGGTGCCAGCCTGCCCCAGAAAATGTTCGTGAAACAGTGTAGTAGCAGCGTTTCAGGGATTATGGAAAATCACAACACACATCTGGCACCAGGCTTCACCTTTAATGACCTTGCTCCAGCACCAGCGAATGTGGCCATTTCCTGGGGTCTGCTGGGACCAGGTGGCTTCAACAGTCTCTGCCAAATGTCCTTCCAGCAGTGGAACCGCTTTTCCCCGTGTGCCCCAAGAACCTCCCAGACCCCACTCTGTTCCTGGGGATTCCCCTTTCCCACCAGAGCACTGCCAGTTATTGAGCTGTAGAGTTGCAGCCTTTGTGCTCCTCTTGTGTACAGTCTTAATGGAATTTAAACCCTCTCCTTTTTCCTTTCTCCCTTTTTAGTTTAGTCCCTGCGTCTGTTTCCAATTTTCCACTTTCCCTCCAGCTGCTTTTGGGGAGGGGTGCTTTTCCTGTATTCTCCTCCCCTCCCCAGTCTCCATCCTCTCTCTGCCCGCAAAAGCGGCTCCTTACCCTCTGTGGCTTCTCGCTCCCCAAATTCACTTCTGTTGCTGCGTACTTGCTGAATTCTGTAGTTCAGGTTGTGCAGATTGTTGTGTTAATCCTCCAATCAGTTTTCTAGGTGTGTAGGATGGTTTAGTGTTGGTCTGGCTGTATTTCATGGATGCGAGACATGCAAAAAACTTCCATGCTGTTCTGCCATCTTGGCTCCTCCCCCTTATTTTAATTTCTGACCATTCCCCTTGAATAGAATTTCTAAAAATGAAGCTGTAAGCATATTAAAGGTATTTGATGCCAAATGCACAACTTCTGACTGGTGACTATTCTTTAATTTTTGAAACTTTGAGAAGCAAATGGAAACTGTGTAAGTAATCTTTAAAATTTCCAGTAAGATGTAAAAGTTGTTTCAGTTGTTTCTTATAATGGATAGACTTTCCTAAATTGCTCATAATCCATTAAAATCAATAGTATAATCTTGAGCATGATGTCTACAGATTTAATTCACAATGAATAGTTAGTATGGAAGTGTCTTCTTTTGGTTATATTCTGAAATCCATTAGTGTTGGCTGAACATTTTTAAAATTTTCTGAAATATTTTGTCTTTCATTTTATACAATCATCCTAACTATTTATAATGTAATACCAGAAGTAATTTTCCAGCTTCTCTCTGTACCATTCAGATTCTCATTAAAGTTCTGTGTTAGGATCCATAGATTGAGAATATGAAGAAATTTAAAAAATGGAAGACAGTTATAGAAATAATGAAGGGCTAGAAAACAAGATCATTAAAGATGGATAAAATAATTGTATTGATTTAATCTGGAGAAGAGAAATCTCAGGAACTTATGTGAATTACAGAAGACATTATAATAGTTTACAATGTGATACTGCCTGGTACACATTGTAAACACCAATAGGAAAATTATAGTTGGTTCTGCATTTTGAGTTTAGATGTAGCCTCTGAGTTTATTGATCTTCTGGATTGTTCTTTATTTCACTAATTTTTGATTCTATCTCTATGCTTTCCTTCCTTTTATCCTTTTAGGGTTTACTGTTATTCTTGTTTCAATTTCTTGAGTTGGCTGCCTAACATACCCATTTTCAGTCATTTAAAAAATAATTTCTAACATAAATAGTAAAGGCTCAATATTTTCCATTAAGTAATATTTAGCTATTGTAATTTCATCCAGGTTTTTCCATCTATGTGTTATCTAATTTACATTAAGAAATTTTCCCTTGCTTCTAATGCTAATTGGAGTAAGAGTTCTATTTCTTGAGCCAGGCTGCTAAGGACCACAACTGAGC
This sequence comes from Panthera uncia, assembly GCF_023721935.1. NCBI lineage: Eukaryota > Metazoa > Chordata > Mammalia > Carnivora > Felidae > Panthera > Panthera uncia. The sequence continues at coordinate 27,271,772 of NC_064818.1, read as the reverse complement.
TCTACCACTGTGTGTGTGTGTGTGTGTGTGTGTGTGTGTGTGTGTGTGTGTGTTTATTTAACAATTTATTCTCTTTCTGCCTCAGTTTTATTCATATTTAAGTCATGGAGTTATCATAGCAGTAGCTACCTTATATGGTTTTATGAAGATCACATGTGCTGACATAGTTACATGTGCTGACATAGTCAAAATACTTAGAAAGGTGCCCAATATTAGCAAGAAGCATATTTGTTAGTTATTGTTATTTGTTCAGAACATTTTTATTTTTCAACTTTTTTTTTTTTTTTTGGGACAGAGAGAGACAGAGCATGAACGGGGGAGGGGCAGAGAGAGAGGGAGACACAGAATCGGAAATAGGCTCCAGGCTCCGAGCCTTCAGCCCAGAGCCTGACGCAAGGCTCGAACTCACGGACCGCGAGATCGTGACCTGGCTGAAGTCGGACGCTTAACCGACTGCGCCACCCAGGCGCCCCGGAACATTTTTAATTTCTAATTTAATATCATTGTGGTCAGAGAATGCAGGCTATATAATACTGAAATACTTTCTTTAAAAGACTTAATTTTTCAAAGCAGTTTTACCTTCACAGCATATTTGAGAGGAAGGTACAGAGATTTCCCATATATACCATGCCCCTACACATGCATAGTCAACCCTGTTATCAATATCCTTATCAGAATTGTACATTTATTACCAAGGATGACCCTGCATTGACACATCATAACCGCCTAAAGTCCATACTTTACCTTAGGGTTCACTCTTGGTATTGTACTTAGGTGTTGGGACAATTATATTATGACATATATTCACTATTATAATATCATACAGTTTTCATCGCCCTAAAAATCCTCTGTGCTCTGTTCATCCCTTCCCTACACATCTCTGTAAACCACTAATCTTTTTATTTCCTCCATATTTTTTCCATTTCCAGAATATCATATAATTTGGATTAAATAGTATATAATCTTTTTAGATTGGCTTTATTATTTTAGTAATAAGCACTTAGGCTTCCTCCATGTATATGCATGGTTTGATAGCTCATTTCCTTTTACTATTGGATAATATTCCATTGTCTATATGTACCATAGTTTACCTGTTTACCTACTGAAGGGCAGCTTGGTTGCTTCCAAGTTTCGTCAATTATGAGTAAAACTTCTGTAAACATCCATGTGGTTTTTGTGGGAAAATAAATTTCTACCTCTTTTGGGTAAATACCAAAGAGTGTGATTGCTGGATTGTATGTTAAGAGTATGTTTAATTTGGTAAGAAACCACCAAACTATCTTAATGTGGTTGCATCCTTTTGCATTTCCAAAAGCAGTAGTATGTGCGAGTTCTTGTCCATGTCCTCATCAGCATTTGGCATATGTTGATTCTTCAGATTTGCTAAGATTTGCTTTGCTTCATGGTTTAATGGGTGGTTAGTTGTGTGAATGTTCCATGAATGCTTTATTCAGTATATGTCTTCTGTAATTGGATGTGAAATTCCATATTTGTTTATTAGGTTAAGCCTAATCATGTTGTCCAGATCTTACATATTCTTACTAATTTCATGTCTCCTTAATCTTTAATTACCCAAAGAGGTATGTTACAATTTCTCATGGTGATTGTAAATATGCCAGCATCTTATGATTCAGTTAATGTTTTAAATGTTTTGTGTTTATGTTATTGAGGTTATGAAAATACAGAATTGTAATTCCTTTCTGATATTCTTTTTTTCATTATCTGATGGGCATCTTTGTTTCTAGTAACTCCTGTAAGTCTTAATGTCTTTTTTGGTTTGAAGTAAAAGTTGTATTTTTTTACATTTTATTTTATTTATTTTTATTAAAAATTTTTTAATGTTTATTTTTGAGAGACAGAGAGACAGAGAGCAGGGGAAGGTTAGAGAGAGGGAAACACAGAATATGAAGCAGGCTCCAGGCTCTCAGCTATCCGCACAGAGCTCGGTGTGGAGCTCAAACTCATGAACCACGAGATCATGACCTGAACTGAAGTCTGACGCTTAACTGACTGAGCTACCCAGGTGCCCCAGTATTGTTTAGATTTTAAATTTATCATTCTATTATTTAGTATTTGTTTTGTAAGTCTTCTTCTACGTCTTTCTTTGAATCTGTGTTCCTTTTTATAGTTTTCTCTCATAACATAGACCTGAATTTAAAAAATTCTAAGTATGTCCTTCTTTGTTTAGTTTAATTCTGTTACTATAACTTAACACTTGTTGATATATTTAGAATTTTTCCTGTTTTCTGCTTTTAGTTTACAGTTATTTTTCTTTGTTTTATAGTAAATTTATGGTAAAGCTTTCAAACATTTAAATGCATGAATCTTAAGTGTACATTTTCTGAGTTTTGATAAGTGCATAAATGTATGTAACCCATGACCTCAGATAGTTTCAATTTCCAATATCCCTCTTTCCAGCAGTTTTGTCCCACTTCTCCAGAGACAATGACTTTTCTCATTTTTTTCCATCATAGATTAGATTTGCCTGTTTGTATTAGTTCATATTAATGGCATCGCAAGATATGTCCTTTTTTTGTATAAGGCATCTTTTACTCCACATGAGGTTTGTGATATCCATCCATGTTGTTGTGTATACCAGTAGTTTCTTTTTTATAAGAGGATGCTAGCATACCACAATTTGTTTAAACATTTGTCTCTTGATTGACCTAGGCTGTTTCCAGGTTTTGGTTATTATGAATGAAGGTGCTACTTATATTTATGCACAAGTCCTTCTGTGGAACATACTTTTATTTCTCTGAAATAAACATGTAGGAGTGGGATTATTTGATCATAGGGTAGATTTTTTTTTTTTAGTTTTATAAGAAACAGACTTTTTTCCCAAAGAAGCTGTACCAGTTTTACTATTTCAACAAATGTATGAGACTTCCAGTTACTGGAATTTAAGCCTTTGGTAAATGTGTAGTGGCATCTCATGGTGGTTTACTTTTCATTTTTGTAATGATTGTATTTTTGAGTATCTTTTCATGTGGTTATTGGCCATTCACATATCTTCCTTTGTAAGTCTCTGTTAAGATATTTTCCTAGTTTTTATTTTATTTTATTTTTTTAATCTTTGTTTTTGAGAGAAAGGATCAGAACACGAGTTGGGGAGGGGCAAAGAGAAAGGGAGACACAACATCTAAAGCAGGCTCTGGGCTCTGAGCTGTCAGCACAGAGCCTGACATAGGGCTTGAACACACGAACCACCAGATCATGACCTGAGCCAAAGTTGGACGCTTAAGCAACTGAGCCACCCAGGTGCCCCATTGCTCATTTTTAGTTTTTTTTAAATGTTTTTATTTATTTTTGAAGGACAGAGAGAGACAGAGCATGAACGGGGGAGGAGCAGAGAGAGAGGGAGGCACAGAATTCGAAGCAGACTCCAGGCTCTAAGCTGTCAGGGCAGCTTAGAGCCCAATGTGGGGCTTTAACTCACAAACTGTGAGATCATGACCTGAGCCAAAGTCAGATGCTTAACCGACTGAGCCACCCAGGCACTCCCCCCCCCCCACCACCGTTGCTCATTTTTAAATTGGGTTGTTTTTCTTGTTATTATTAAGGTTTTAAAAAATGCTTTTATCTTTGCCTTCCTTCTGTTGAATTGTTAGCATTTTCATGTTATTTATCTCTTAAACAATTTGATGGAATAGATATTATTATTTACATTTTAGGTATGAAGAAACTATGGCCTGTGCTACGTAAGTGACTTACTCATAGTCTCATAAAGTCTCATAAGTAATCAATGATAGGACCCTGATACAGGGATGTCTAGCAACAAAACTTTTGGTCTTTTACTACATGATGGTTCAAATAATACTATGGGACTTTATGTGAGAGAGGGGTTTCCGTGGGCTGGGGTGGTTAAGATAGTAAGTGAAAATGGCGGATTTTTGAGGAATGACTAAAATTTAGATAACTATCTGTTGTGTAGTGGTGGTGAGGGGTATGGAGATTTATAACAGTACCTTGATGTAAAGGTAGCTACATACCTTAAATGTAGTGATAACAGAAAGACGGACCAGAAAGTGACCTTGAAGTTCTAAATTTATTTGAGGTTACAAACTTTAACAAGTAATTGCCAAGATTTTTCAGTGCATTTCAAATTATAAGAAATACAATTTTCTTCTCTGTTTTGAAATATTACTCTGTGTTCTCTACTGCTAAAATGGTTTGGCTCCCACACTGTGAATTAATAAAGTATTGATTTTGCTTAATACTATTGTTTAATGGGCATTTGAAACAAATTGGGTACTACCATTCTTGAAGTAAGTTGGGTCAAGTTTGGGACCTCAGGATATTTTAACTTGAGAAATTAGGACAACTTCTGTGATTATAGAACAGCTGGAATGGTAGGGCATTTGAGTTAGCTCAGTTTGGTGGGTGAATTCCTGAGAGAGATTCTAGAAGAGATTCAAAGCCCTGTCAGAAGTGCACGGGAGAGAATCATATAAATGTATAAAGTTCTGTGGATTTAGTGGCCTATAAACAAGGTTACTTGCTCTTTTTTTTTTTCTGTTTATTTAATGATAACCCTCTTTCCCCATTTTAAAGCAGTACAAGAATTTCTCCTTTGGTAATTTTGCTTTATAGTTACCCATCTGGTTAGTATTGCATGCTCCAAACTAGTAAGTAGTATAACTAAAGAAAAATACAGTTTAAATCTTTCTGTTTATATGAATGAAACTAACTTAAACTTAAGCTAATGTGTTCTTTTAAGCTCTTCAACACTTTGTGACACTTTAGGGCTTGGATTCTTTGTTAACTCATGTCTACTTTTATTAGATGCCTGTGATTGTTTCCCTGGCCTTCTGCTCAGTGAGTACATACCCTGGGAGGCTGTATGTGATGGTGAGAAGACTTGAGTTCAGCTTAAGAACAATTGAGTCAAAGGAGGACTTGTTTAGGTTCCAAACTATGTGGTTTTAAAGGAAAGTGATGAAGAGGTGTGGTATAGGGAAAGAAAAATTGTCAGCATCAATTAAGAATAACCTCACCTACCTCTTTGGTATCTGGCTGACTGTGAAGTTGATAGGATAAAACTGTCTGTTCTCCTGTCACTCTGAGTATATTCCTATCACAGTGTTTATATAATATTGCAGTCAAAGTCCAATAAATTGCATGATTTGCAGGATAAAGCTAACTGGTTGAATTTCTTATGATTGTTTTAAGAGAATTTATATTTCTGACTCTGAGCAAGGTACACTTGAAAATAGGTCCAAATTTTTGCAAAATATCAAATTTCAGCATATAGAACATTATAGCTCCATGTGGGGATTTTAGAATTTTTCTTTGTCGTTATTATTAAGGTAAAGTGGCTTCTTTATGAACCAGAGTTACATATGAAAACTCAAACAGTGGTAGATTTGTAAGTAAAGTTGGTACTTAGGCACTCTGCTGCATTGACTTTAATGGAAGTTGCAAGCGAGTAATTTGGTTGCTCACACAGAAGCCAATTAATTTTTCTTTAGTGACTACAGCTTTCTATTTTCAGAGTTCACTTCCTTCATGGAGCAATTGTTACTGCTTATATTATTCTTTAAGAAGCTTAGGACAGTCCTTATATTAAACTTTAAATACTCTACCTCCAAAGTTTATCCAAGAACTAGAGTGATGAACTTAATCTCTGCAACTTTTCAATTAGTATATTGACTTGAGTACTATTTTTGGTATCACTGTGCTTTGCAAGTCATCTGGTTAATATGTTTCCTTTTGCAGGATTTTACCAGAGCATAGCAATTGGAACACAGGGTAAACATTAACAGACTTCTTTGTGCTTGCATTCAGTTATAAGGAAAACTTTTTCCATTTGTTGTTTTTATCCTTTAAGAAGGTACTCCTTAAAATGAGTGGAATTAAGCATTCTGTATTTTAAAGGAGCAACATGTCAAGATGAATAGGTGTGATTATCCAAATAGATTCCCTCAAAGGATAATTTTTAATTTTTGTGGAAGTGTGCATCTGCAAAAAGGAAAAAGCAGGTTCTGTATTTTCATCTTTTTCTTGACAAATACTGGTGTTGTAAATTATCCAGCTGTTCTTCCTCTGTATGGATTTTGTAGTACTCAGAGCGATTTATAGGTCTAGAGTGCAGCTGCTGAAAGTCATTTATTTTCAGTTCTGTATTAAATCAATCATATACAAATACATTAGCATTCAGTACAGAGCTCAAAGGCTTAAGACATTTCTTCCCTTCTGAGTTGCTGTCTTGCAAATGTTTGTAGGATATACTGAACAGCATCCAAAAATTATTAGGTTGATATGTACTTTTAGAAGGGCTCCTTTTAGTATTCCTATTTAGAGTATTTGAAATTCACTCATTTATTGATACAAAGGGAACAGTCAAAATGAGTCTTCTTGTCAACATTAACAGATTGGTAATACTAACGTGCTTACTTTTGACAAATTAGGACGTCATCTTGGTCTGTTCATTTGCCTTTCCTGCCATATGTCTACAATTCAGATATGTTCATGTTTTAGAAACTTAATTAATTGCAATTTTTTGGAGGAGCACCTGTTTGAAAACAAGTAAGGGAAGTTTTCATATCTATTCTGGTTTCTTTTCTATTTGAACACATCTGTTGCACCTATAGTATAAATACATAGCTTATAAAGATCAATGTGTGTGTTGCTTGCTTATAGTTTCTTTAAAATGCCTCATGCTGCTCCCAGAATATTGATGCAAATTTGAAACACATTGCTTGAGAATAATGATATTTCTTAAAATGTATGTCCAGATATCTATTCAGATATGTGATTTTTCTCCTTACTATCTATTAATGTTGAATAAAGCATGGCTCTTGTTTCTTCCCTTTTAACCCTTCCCATGTATATTTTCAGATTATTTTTTCTTAATAATTATGATGGGTCACTCATTTCTCAAAAACCTTAAATGACTCCAACATTTTTGTTATATGAGTTATAAAATGGTTAACTTGACTCTCAAGGAGTCCTGTGGTCTGTTCCCAGACTATTTTCTTCATTTACTCTTTACTGTTCCCCTTCATCCACATTATGATGCAACCAGAATGACTGACTTGCTACACTGACGTGCTGTACCTTCCTTCTCCCATTCTTTATTGATACTAATCTTTTACTCCCAGATAATTCTTCTCTCTCTAGCTTTACATGTTCAATTTTAGTCTATTTTCAAAGACCATCTGCTCCATGGTCCTCTGAATTATAAGTAATTTTCTCTTCTCTTTATCTACCTCTTTTATACCCCTATATAGTTTTTCACATTTTTATAGTAATTGCTGTGCCAATCTTATGTTTCTTATAAGGTTATAAACTCCTGGATGATAGAGACTGAAATATTTTATTAAAAATTTTTTCAATGTTTATTTTTTTGAGAGACAGAGAGAGACAGAGCACAAGTGAGGGAGGGGCAGAGAGAGAGAGGGAGACACAGAATCCAAAGCAGGCTCCAGGCTCTGAGCTGTCAGCACAGAGCCCAGTGCGGGGCTTGGACTCACAAACCATGAGATCGTGGCCTGAGCCAAACTTGAATGCTTAACTGCCTGAGCCACCCATGTACCCTGAGACTGAAATATTTTAGCTTTTATCTCCTACAAAGCTTAGGACATATAATATAGGTGTTTAATTAATATCTATTGTCATTAGCTGTAATTTATAGTTAATAAAATACTTATATGACCAAAGATTAAGTATAAAATATTCAATATTTATTGAAAATGATTTCTGAGATATGCATTTCCCAGTCTTAATAAATATAGTACTACATATTGAAAGTAATTTATGTGAGAGATCCTGGGTGGCTCAGTCAGCTGAGCCTCTGACTCTTGATTTTCGTTTAGGTAATGATCCCAGGTTTGGGATCCACTGAGTGTGGAGCCTGCTTAAGATATTCTCTCTCTCTCTCTCTCTCTCTCTCTCTCTCTCTCTCTCTCTCTCCTGCTGTGTCCCTCTCCCCCACTTGTGCTGTTTCTCAAATAACAAAAAAGTAATTTATTTTTGATAATGACTGAGATTCTCCCCCCCCCAAGATTTGTTGAGATATGATTGACATTAAACATGTAAGTTTAAGGTATAAAATGTGTTGATTGGTTATGGTTATATATTGCAAAATAACTGTCACCATAGCATTAGCTAACACCTGCATCACATAACATAATAATCATTCTTTTTGTGTGTAATGAGAACATTTAAGATATACTTTCTTAGCAACTTTAAAGTGTAAAGTATTTGTAACTATAATCACTGTACTGTAGAGTGGATCCCCAAAATAATGATTGAAATTCTTTAAGCATTCATATGGCCTCACTAAAAATTCTTATTGTAAAAATATAAAACAAGATACAGAGAAGCCCACTGTTTTAAATTGTTGATTTGGGGGCACCTGGGTGGCTCAGTAGCATCCACCTATTGATATGGGCTTATGTCATGATCTTGCAGTTCCTGAGGTCCAGCCTCACTTCAAGCCGTGCTGTCAACAGGGAGCCTACCTGGGATATTTTCTCTCCCTTGCTCTCTGCCCCTCCCCCAATTGTGCATACAAATAAACTTGAAAAAATAAGTTGTTGATTTTATCAGAAGGCAAGCAAGTATTGAGTTCTTTATTCCTAATAATGAGTTTGTTTTCTGATTATCTGACTCAGTATACCAAAAGCAAATTCCACTTATTCACAGACTTGTTATTTCTGATTGTTTTTTTAATAGATTTTAGTTTAGTTTTTTTTTTTTTTACGTTTTTTTTTATTTTTGAGACAGAGAGAGACAGAGCATGAATGGGGGAGGGGCAGAGAGAGAGGGAGACACAGAATCGGAAGCAGGCTCCAGGCTCTGAGCCATCAGCCCAGAGCCTGATGCGGGGCTCGAACTCACAGACTGTGAGATGGTGACCTGAGCTGAAGTCGGACGCTTAACCGACTGAGCCACCCAGGCACCCCAATAGATTTTAGTTTTTAATGTTTTATCAAGTTACCGAGTTCTCAGATATTATTGAAAAGCTTAAAATGAAAAATAGTAGCCCTTTGCCTAGCTCCTCTCTATTTCCCAGTTCTTTGTAGATACCGTCACTAAAATTTTTAGTTGTTTCTTCTGATATTTAACTCCATGTTTGAAATGATAAGAGAAAATTGCTGTTTTCATTTACTTTTATTTATATCCAAATAATACATATAAAAAGTCAAATAATGCTATATTGAAAAATGGCAGTCCTATGTCCCAATCTTCTTATCTTCCTATTCTCATGCCTCTGAGGCAACTATTTTATTTTATTTTTTTATTCTTCTAGTTTTTTTATTCTTCTAGTATTTATTACTATATTTTTATATCACATAGTGTACTAGTTTTCCTGATTTCTCAATATTAGGTCTCTATTGACTTTCTTTTGGAGAAGATTAGGATTTAGTTTCTTATGACTTCTACACACACATGCACACAGATCTTCCTCCTATCTTTTCAATAGAGTTATTTTCGTTTTTGGTTCAACCAATATTAAGTATGTTATTATACAGATAAGTTTCTTAGGTAAAGGGGAGTCTCTGTTAATAGCTCTCTTCCTGGTACAGTTTCTCCTTTCCAATGTTAATTTAGGCAGTTGAGGACCAAGAAGAGCACTTTTCCTCTCTTTTTGGAGAAGTATCTGTTGGGTTTTCATTACTTTTAACTCAAAAGCCCATCTTGGGGAAGCCTGCCCTTGGTCCCTATAATGACTTTTTTCCTGTTTCTAGCATCTGTTAGTTTCTTCCAGGTCTTTGTTTTTCCCTCTTCTATTATTTTGGTCTGTTTCACATTGGAGCATTTCATCAGATATTTGATGATTCTTTGGTGTCAGTTTCCATTGAATGAGGTATGAAAAATGCTGATGTGAGGATCTGTTTCTAGGCCTTATAGATTGGCCTACTTCATTTTGTAATCTTTTGGGTGTTGAGAGCCACAGCTTTGCTAGGGAACATCAGACCTGAGAATAAAGACATTTTTCTCAAAGCAGTTCATTTTTTTCAAGTAAGCAATCATTCATTTCTTGTGTGTGTAGAAGATGCCAGCTTTTTGCTGAAATAATCCAGATGGAGGATAATGTGGGGGAGAGTCTCATAACAGTATGTGGACTTTAATTAACCATTTTTTCTTTTTCTTGCCTTAGGTCTTACTCTTGCTCTCCGTACTACTTGAAGTCTTTGGATATTGAGCTTCTCCAGTTAAATTTTTTCCTTCAAAATTGTAATACACTCTTGGTGCCAATGTCCAGTGCAGGGCATGGGAAAGAGGTACACGTGGGCATCCTGTGCTCCATTAATAGGCTTTGTGTCTTGAGCTTCTCTAAGATTTCTGTGAAGTGAATCCACTATTTTCTGATCTTTATCCCCCTCTTTAAGCTATAGCTTTCTTTTCCCTGCTAAGTATGTTATCCATCTTTCAATAGCTTCCCTCCCCCAAAATGTTGAAAATCTCATTCAATGATGTCTTTTATTTTCTTTGTGTGTCCTGTCTTCCTTTACCATTTTAGTGAAGTTGGGAATGAGGTGGGGAGAGAAGAAAAAAATGTTATGGTCAAGTCACCATAAGCCTGTTGGTGGATTCAAAGTAATGAGATATGGGTTATCAATAGCCCATAGCGTGGGATTTTGTGGTAGAAACTCTGAGAATGATAGTTAAATGTGGTTATTCTAGAAGATGGAAATATGGAGAGAGCTGTGCTAATCCCAGAAGCGGGACCGAGAAGGACTTGTACAAGTTATGGCAAATGGATGAGAAGAGCTAGTGTACAGGGTTTGTTAGGTTGGGAGGGCATTTAGAGAGTTATCAAAGTGAGGTTACAGTGTTTTAATTTTTTTTAAGTGTAAGAAAATCCTATTAGAGTGGTAGCTGCTTTCAGAAGTTTACCCTTGATACAAAATCATTGTATCTAATTGTTACTTTCAAAATAATAGAATTAGATTTTATAATATTTTAAAAAGCTGCTTTTATAATTACCTATTTTAGAAATGCATCATATAGTGGAAAGGTTATATAATTCATGGGCTATTTGGGCTTTAAATTGTACTTTGTCACTTTATCAGAGGGTGAACTTCCATTTCTGAAATTTCATGAATCTAGGCAGTTATGGTATCTGTAATGGGAAGAAGATAGGAGAAAATAAACACTTAAAGGACAAAGCCAGTCAGGTGGAAATGTAAATACAAAATGGGGGAAGTTCCCAATGACCAGGCCTGTAATAAGTATTCCAAATTCAGAGCTGTTAAGAATTTTGGAAGCACGCTGAGGCTTTGGAGGCAGTGACTTGAATTTGATTCATGTTTCTCTCACTATCCAATTGGGCATGTTACTTAACTTTTTTGTGTCTCAGTTTCCTAAAAAAACAGGTAAAATGCTAACCTCATTAGTTGTTTAAAGGCTATAGGTGAGATAATGTACTTAGAACTTAGTAAGCCCTTAATAGTTATTCTACCTTTAAAAATATTTAATAGTGAATTTTGCAGAGGGAGTCTGAGGCACAAAGAAAAAGGTCTTAACAGTCAGGCAGGCTTTAGTTTAATCATACTTCTCTTTTTTAGTGGCATGGCTTTGGGCTAGGTATTGATCCTCTCTGAGCTTTCCTTTACTTACAAATGGATCTATCCGAATGAAGTATACTAAGTCAGATAAAATATGTTAATTCCCTGGCCCATAGTAGGTCCTCAATAAACCACAGCAATTATTAATTTTTGATATTTCCTGGGGCACCTGAGTGACTCAGTCCATTATGCGTCCGACTCTTGATTTTGGCTCAGGTCATGATCTCATGGTTGTGAGATTGAGCTCTGTGTCAGGCTTCTTGCTGAGCATAGAACCTGCTTGGGACTCTCTCTCTCTCCCTCTCTCTCTGCCCTTTACCCACTCCTGGTCTCTCTCTCTCTCTCTCTTTCTCTCTCTTTCTCTCAAATAAACATTAAAAATTTCTCTTTGATATTTTCTGAATAAAAAATATTGTAACAGAATAGCTCCTACTCAATCCTAGTTCAGATGTTCGCCTGCTTTTTAAAAGAACCATCTGACAGATACATACATAGCAGTAAAAAGCTGACATTACCAAATTGCTTTATTGTCTGACACTTTTTTTTATTACATTCCAGTCCCAATAGCTTTGTGACATAAATGTAAATTTCATCTCATCAGCGTTACCTCATTTATTGGAGTTGAAGTTTTCCTTCCCTGGGGTAGATGTCCTTTTCTGCTCTGATTTGCTAGCTCTTCACCAGCGACAGCAGAATTCTCATTACTCAGTCCTGCCAGCAGTGGAAGTGTGTGTAAGTCCTCAGAGTCTAGGGTGTGAATCAGTTGGCATTTTATAGAATTTCACATCTGGTACTTTTTTTTTTTTAGCCTGAATATTCTTTCCCTGGCGTAGAAAGAAGGGGTTATGAACAACTTCCTTACCAAGATGAAGCAGGGAGGCTACAAAGAGGAAGATGAAGGTCTTTTGGTAGCACTGTAAATACTCCCTTGAAGGATGAGGCATTTTTCTTTTTTTATAAATAGGTGCTTATAAAGAATGAAAGCAACCATCTGCACTTGTTAATATACGCCTTGGACTTTAATGCCAAAGGAAAAGATTCTACACAGTTCTCTTTGCCACAAATCAATGCATTAGTAACTTTTTCTCCACCTCTTTTATCTCTCAAACAGTGCTGAGACTTCTAGGAAAGTTGTTGAAAAGTAGTGTTCATGATGGTATAATAAAAAGATATCAGATCACAATAGTACGAGGTCTGACACCACTGGAATGCCATCAGGTTTTAAACCAGAGTGCTCTTCTGGGCTTCTGGGAGGTGATGAGGCTGATGGCTAAAACAAGAGTTCATTTGTAAAAGGAGAGTGCCATGGCCTTATGCTGATGATTGACTAGTTTGAATAAACACTGTAGCCACTGCTTGTTAATATCAGGTTAGGTTGCTTGGCATCTGGCCCTGCTAACTTACATAGACTTAGTTTTTTCCAAGTTCTTTGTTACAGCATCAAACTCTCTTCCCTTCTCCCCACCAGATAATTGGTGTAAGCATGTAATATGATAATTATTTGAACTTGTACAATTCTTTCTTTTTAAATATTTTTCCATCAAAGACTGATTTAAAGAACCCTGGAGCCTGTCATTTCAGAATGAGTGGTGATTTACTGTGATGCTTGCCTTTGCTGATTATCAGTGCTATTTTTCACCTCCTCGTTGTGTTATTTTGCATTATCATTTTTGGCATTATCTCTGCTTTTGTGAAATTATTTTTTTTTCCTGACAAGTTTTAAATCACTTTAGGCTTAATCTTCTTGTTTAACCTCTTCCTCTTTCTGCCTCTGGTAGGGATGTTTCTTTCCCAAAGATCCATAGCAGTGGATCTTTTGCATTCTGCATTCTTTACAGGTACTTTTTATTAAGCCACAGTGGGACTCTGAGCTGTTTATTTTCTTTTTTAAAACAATTATAGTTTTTGTGATTTGTAGAAGTGTAGGCTTCTCTGACATTCATAGATCCTGTTAACATTTTGTGTTCTAGATTTCCTTTGTAAAATATCTGTACAGTCTTGTGTTATATAGGACCTGAGGTAGGTCCTATATCTAACTAATGTAAGCTGGAGAATCCACGGTCACTAATAATAAACTCCTCTTTCTCAAAATACACATTATTTTCTCCAATCAGCTACAGAGCCAATTGATCTCCTTGAGTGGATGATCTGCTTTATGACTTTTGAAGAAAGTCATAGAAAAGTCAAGAAAAATCACCCTTTTTGATCAACATATATAGCAATTTTTATAACATAGTAGATTATTAGGTTTCATAAAGTCTCCTGTTATTTATTATGGGAATCAAATTTCTCAAATGCCAATATAATATTCATTCTATTTTATGTGAAATTTGTGATTAAAAAATTTTTTTTAGTGTTTATTTTTGAGACAGAGAGAGAGACAGAGCATGAATGCGGGAGGGTCAGAGAGAGAGGGAGACACAGAATCTGAAGCCGGCTCCAGGCTGTGAGCTGTCAGCACAGAGCTTGATGTGGGGCTCAAACTCACAGACTGTGAGATCTTGACCTGAGCTGAAGTTGGAAGCTCAACTGACTGAGCCACCCAGGTACCTCTGAAATTTGTGATTGTTAATTACAATCATTGCCTTTTCTCTCTTTCCCTTTTTCCATTTATTTTTAGTCTAACAAGGTATAAGACTGTTATCATCTTTATTGAAATTTAGTGATTTGTACTTTGATTTCTTGTCCTTAATGCTATTCTGGAACTTTTGACTAACAAAAACATTCTTATTTTTGTTTCTTTATCTCTTAAGTATGAATGGTATTATGCTATAAACCTATACGTTATTAAAACATATAAAATAGTATATTTAAATGAGGTACTGTATGTAAAGCTCTTAAAATAGTGCCTGACACATAGAAAGTGCTACATTAGAGTTAACTATTAATTTTTAAAGCTATGCACATTTTATTCAAATATCAGAACCCTGTGTAGCTGCATATGCAAAGAAAAATAAACAGAACTCTAGGCAGCATCTTTGGCAATGAGTCATTTTCCTTTGATTTCCCTTTTTTTGAATTATTTTTCAATTCCAGCTACTACTTGCTGACCATATTGAGTGCTATTGTTTTGAGATTTTATACTAAATAGAGACAATTAAAATATTTTGAATAAATGTAGGTACTTGAAATGATAGCCTCTTTTAGCTATAAAAATGATCTAATTCAGGGAAGATTCAAGGATTTTTTTAGGTGCTTTATATTCATAAATCTGTTGATGTTATGCAATGTGGTTCTAAGCCAGAACTAATGAGAAATACCTCTGTCTCCTCCTTACTCTACTTCATTATGCATTATATACTCAGTCTTCACATCAAGGTGCTTTAATTTGTTAGTCATTGTAAAATGCCTCCCTCTTGGCACCCACAGTGTTGATATTTCTGATATACAGCTTTCAAGATGTTGTTTTGAAGACCATTCACATATTTTTCAAGTTTCATGATTAATTCTAAGAACTTTTAACTCTTTGAAGTTAGTTAAATTATAGGCAGGGTTCTTAGCATCTCTCTTGATTTTAAAGCTTGGCCTTACATTTAGTTTGGGGAGATTTTGAATACCTTCTGTATGCATTCTGTAGTCTCATCATTCCAGAGTATCTGCTTACCAATGTGAGCTGTATTTGCATACACAAATAACCAAGGTTATCAGGATCAGCCCCAGGCAAATTTTGGACACAGTAATACTCTACTTATTAAAAAATATTCCCAGGTTGGATTTATAGGCAGATTGACCATATGAATGATCACTGATCCTCTCCTATATTAGAGCACTTTATCCTTTAAATTTCTTTTGTCAAAGAAATGGGTTTATCAACGGCAATCATAACATGTTGTGATTCAATGTTATCAATACTTACAACATTTGAATGACAAAGATGACATTATTGGGAGGGTACTTCTTGCCTAATGGATTAAGAATGAAATTCTAGGTGCTTGATACGAGAGCTATTTTAGAATGAGGGGACTTTCCGGTCATCTGTCAAATGACAGTTACCATCTTTTGTATCAGGTGGTCCCTAAAGTTATTTTGTAGAGAAAGTATTTTATATTTTGTTGTCAGATATTTCCATTTGGACTATTTATAAAGGGAAAACTAATTATAAAGGAATAGCAAATGCCATAGTGTCTTTTGAGGCCTGTTGATGCTCAGGGCTTCCATTCTGCATTCTGTCTACATTAGATTCTCTTCCAAATGTGGCATCCCCTGCTCATCATGACTTTGCACTCCTGAAAACCTAGGTTCTTAGCCTACTTTCTCACTCATCATCTCTGAGTAAGACACACCTAACTTGTGTGGTCCTTCTCCCTTCAGGTCATGGCTCTTATTTAGGACTTATTACTAGGTTAATTTATTATTTAGCATAGTGCTAATGCATATAAAATATGCACAAGTAATTGTATTTTGCTTGATTAATTGCTCCTTTAGGGGTACTAGCATCCAATAAAGGACTACTAAAAAGGTTAGGCTTTAATCCAAAGAAATGAATTTATAATGGTGGAACTGCTTAGACCAATAGAGGTGTATTTAGAAATGAGGACTTTCCAACGCTGTTCCATTCACACTTTGTAGGAAATTTCTTGTGCTACTTATGAGACTACTTCATTGGAGTGATGGTAGGAAAGAGGCAAAGTCAGAGAGCAAGGCCATCTGGAATCCTGAAAGTAAGAATATGTTTGCTAATTAAGCAAAAACATAGAGGGTCATGGGAATTAGAAACGAGGAAGCTGGAACATAGAGTAGTATAAAAATAGTAATGAAATAGGGAGCAGGCAGCAATCTCAGGGATCTATCTATATATCTATATATATATATATATATATATATATATATTTTATATATATATAATATATATAAATATTATTTAAGTACTTTCATATACACATTATCTTAGTATAATCTTTTCACTCTTTATGATAGGATTATTATTCACTTTGTAAAGTGATCCAAGGCTCTGAAGTAAATGATTTGCTCAAGGTCTTGTTGGCTTGCTGAGAAGCCAGTGAGCCAAGACTGTGTCCAGATCTTCCTAAATGCTTTTTTGTTGTTGTTTATTTTTGTATAATACAACTTTAGGGTCAAGGTTGGGATTTGAAGTTTTAAATTTATTATCAGAGTCCTAAAGTTGATAAAAAAGGTGTTGTAAAGATCTGTCATCAATATTTATGGATAAAAACACAGGGAGACAACCAAGAGCCACACTAAAAGACTGAATATATTAGGTTTTGCTCTGGTATATGTAGGTTCTGTAGAATGGGGACTTGGGTTATAATAGTATTAAGTGGCTAAAAACTAAAAAGAAATGTGAACATTTGTAAGTATTTTTGAAGAGTATTGTTAGAGAATATTTGAACATTTCTGGTACAAAAACAATATTTGGCCTAAAACAAAGCATATTTGTGTTACATACTGAATGAAATGAATGCTTAAATGTTTCTTTACAAAAAAGTGACTGAGTTTTAAAATCTATGCAACAGTTACAGTTTTGATTTTCATGGGACAGGATATCATAAACTGGATATCACTGAAGTTTAAAAAAAATTACAGGCTAAAGAAAGTGCCATAAAATATTGCTAGATATTCACTGTTGGAAAACTATATATGGTTACTTTAAGAAAATTTAGATATTATGAAAAATATGTTCAGAAATAATCATTGTTGAAATGAGTGATGAAACACAGATTTTTGAAGATGATTGCATTTGTGGAGGGAGCAAGGGAAGGACTTATCCTTCTTAATCTCTACAGCTCAGTTGCCCAATGATTGTCTGACACACAGTAGGCCCTCAATAAATGGTGAGAGAATGGATGACTTCATGAATTCTTGAGCATTTGGGTTGGTTTTGTTAATCTTTGTGATTTAAATAGAGTCTAATGGTTATTACTTTTCAGATCCTCAAAGTCATAACTGAAGACTTCTTGTTATCTCTTTCAGAAGAGCTTTCAGATATATTCATGGAAATCTGCGTACAACCTTAATTCTATGTTCTATTTTAAATTTCAGTATCGTGTTCATTATTGCTTTTAACTAGAGAACAAATTCAGTTTTCCTTATCCAAATAGTCCGACAAAACAAGACAAGCAAAAAAAAAGTGCTTAAAAAGATAGAGGACTTAATGAATGATTAAGTGACAAAATTATGAGAAAGAAAACCATGCATAAGACACTAGTCCACCCATTGTTTAAGACAACCCATGCTTGTATTTGGTGGATGCGAGGCAGTGCTAGAGCATCCTTATCAAATATAAAACCTCCCTGAGGAGAACATCGCTATGAATATAAAACAAACAAAAGCCAAGAGATGTAAGCTATCTCCCTATAATATTTCACACTTTCTATGTAATAAGGCATTCATGTAAGAACATAATTAGAAACAAGAGTACTGCCCAGGTCTAATGTGAGAAAATTAATTTGTCAATGAGAACATTAGCTTTTGCCTTGTCTGGTTTAAATTGGAATTTGTGCTTTTAACATTGCACTCTACGAGCCTTTATACACTTTATTCTCTTGATTATTTTTTGAGTTAAAAAATCTCAAATCCCATCTTTAACTCCCCAATAACCTGCTTGCTTTTAAAACAACAGGTTCAGAATTATAGCTATGCAATTATCACTCACACATTGGTTTTAAAAAGCCCAGCTGTGTAAGCATCACATGATGATTCTAGAAAATATTTAGATCACTATTGTTTGATACTGTTTTATAGTTATGAAATGATTAACCTCTATCAGAATTCTAAAATTGTAAATATGTTTATAGTGGAAAGTGGTGAAGTATCTGACTCATAAGTAAGTGCTTATGTAATCATAAAATATTAGCAAGGATGCTTTTTTTTTCATTTAAAGGAAGACATAATAAACAGAATTTGCATTTTGCCATTTTAAATGGTTATTTAACCAAACACTTCTTTTAAACTCTTAAACATTTATGTTAATTTTGTTATTTCATTAAAAAATACTGCTAGGTATTTTAAATGTCCATAATGTTGCAGTTCAGCTGTTTTCCTCCCTGTTGCTTTGTTACCTCCCTTATTTTGATCCTAAACTATTTTAATTAAAGCTTAGATTGGATATTTTATATTGTATTCTCTTTCTCCTTCCTGATAGGAAATAGATGACTAATATCACTTGGAAACTTTTCAAACCAATGTTAAATTCCCAGATAGTTAACCCTAAGAGAATTGCTAGAGTATCCTATCTTATGTCATTTAACTGAATGTGGGGGTAACAAGGTTTTGGAGCAAAAAAAAATCATCCTTACGGATCTGAATCTTTCATCCAGATAAACATCCATAATGAATAAATATGTGAATAATGGAATTTATGTGTCCCATTAGTTTCTCCAAAAAGAGGCATAAAGCAACATGATTTTTTATGGTTTATATGTAGTGTTAATTTAGTAATAAAATAAATTTAATGTCCTAATACCTTTAGATGTTAAAATGGATCAAAAGAAGCCATTTGGTAAGACAATGAGGTGATTAGGTAAACAATTTAGAGTGAAGCATAATCGTGGTATAAAACCAAGATGACAAGACATTGCTTCTGTAGTATCAAGAATGTGTTTCCTAGTTTAGTGAACAATCAATGTGGTCATAAAAAATGTACTCCGAATTGCAGAAAGAGAGTCAAAGGACAGGAAAGGTGGTGGCAAATAATGTTTTTCCTAACGGTTTATGTGGCTGAAATCTTTAAGATTCAAAGGTCTTAGTGTAGTCTAGCTCAGTTCACTGATAGAGAAGAGAATGAAATGTAACAATTATGAGAATTTCAGAGGAAAAAAAACATAATTTTTCTGCTGCTATTCTTGTCTCTCTTATCCATTATATCTACTAATGCCTATATAATATTTTGTATTTAAATTATTATTTCTCTGGTGCTTGTTTTTAGTCATAGGAATTTACTAAGCAGAATTTCATGCCATACTGAAAAAAATTAGATGTGTTTTTTGCTACTTGATAGCTGTATGACACTGAACAAGCCATTTATTCTTTATTTGCATATACAATGAGTATAATATAGTGGGATCAAATTGAAATTGTATAGAAAATGAAAGCACTGTGAACATCTACTAGGACGTTTTCCATTCTCATTGGAAGGCTACAGTGGCTAAGCACTTGGGCTCTGGTGCCAGAGTATTTGATCTAAATCTCACTTCCACAACTAACTATTTTTTTGACTTTAGACAGTTACTTAACATTGTCTGTAAAATAGGGCTAACAATATGGTCTGTAGAGTTACTAGGATTAAAACATTTAATATATATAGGATGAGTATAACAGTCTTGACACATAGTTATCATTATATAATAGAGTGTATTAGCCTATGTGCTTATATAATACATGAAAGAAACATAGGATAGTTGGGATTTTAGGCTGTGTAATTTTCTTTCTCAATACTATTTGATTAAGACATAATGAGAGAATTTTGGAGTTATAATAGATTTTAGAAATTATCGTAATTTTATACCATAGGAATAACCATGCAAAAATTTGTTATTTTAGAGTGATACTTCAAAATTTAGACATTTCATTTGATATATTAGAAAAATGAGTTTGAGAGATGTGTTAGATATAGCATTGCATTGTACTCAGAGCATCAGTTTAGATCAGAAAGATCTAAGTTTCAGTGCCAACTATTGTAGCTGTCCTGTGATCTTGGATGAGTTACAACCTTTCTGTGTTTCTGTTCTTATTATCTGTAAGAATGGTGATAAGGAAGGGGAAGGGAAAACACCTGGAACACTGCTATCCATATAATAGATGTTTAATACATGTTGGTTTTTATTCATTTCTCCCTCTTGTCCCTTCTTCGTCTGAGTGGCTTTTCTTAGATACTATAACTTGTTAGTACCTCTCACTAATTTATGTCATTATGTATTTTGAACTAAATCTAAACTGAAATTGAGGCCCACTTTGGGACATTTTCTTTATGAACTCAACTTTGTACTTCTTTTCCCTCCCTCCCTTCCTTCCTTCCTTCCTTCCTTCCTTCCTTCCTTCCTCCCTCCCTCCCTCCCTCCCTCCCTCTTGCTTTCTTTCTTCTAGTATTCTTCATACCAAAGGTAGCAAGATGGTAAATCCTGAAAAGGACAACACAGGAGCTTGTAAAGATTTAAGAATATAACTGAAAATATATGTCTCCTCTGATTCAGTCCTGGTATGCTGGATCCTGAATCTGACTGATTAGGACTAAACTGTGGATGTTTGAGTAGCCCTCATATTGCATCACTTTCTATCCTTCTTATGTTGGCCCAGGTATAGAACCAGAATTCTTTCTTGCTTTGTTCTGCCATCAAGGTTTGTCTGCATCTCCATCATCATCACCATCATCACCACCATCATCACCATCATCACCATCATCACCATCATCACCATCATCACCATCATCATCATCACCATCATAACCATCATCATCATCATCATCATCATCATCCATCATTGTTTTTCATTTGTGATTTTCTTTGGTATTGCTCTGTTAGAGAAAACACTGCAAGGAACATTGATGAATTCCTATGGTACTAAAATTCCTGTTACCTCCTATGACTCTGCATTCCCTATTCCCAAGAGCTGAGTTTCTTGATGGCTGCCATTGTAGAGGTTTGCCTTTCCCAAGACTTAATCATAAGACAGTCAGAAGAAGAGTGAGAGTGAGAAAGGGGGAGGAAGCATATTAATTGTTATTCTTACCCCTCCTCCAAATTCTATTCTTCACACTGTTTAGACTATGGATTAACCCCTTGTTTCTCCACTTCCTCTCCACATTTTTTTTGGTGTCTTTTTTATCTGGTATAGGAACACTGACTCTTTCAAACCCCAGATAGCAGGTGAGCTTCTAATTTCCCACATGTTAAATACCATCCTTTTCCCTTGGGGATTGATTTTGTTTGTCAAAAATCCAGGCCATTGGTGAAGGACATGGAATGATTTTCTGACACAGAACCTTACCCCATTTATATTTAAATGAACACTGCTGGCCACTCTCCCCCCCCCACCCCCCTTGCTAGTCTCCAAATCTGGTATTCTTTACTGTTGCGACCTGGCCATCTGATTGTATGTTCTAGAAGACACTCTATTTGTAATTTATACTGAAATGAATTTTTGTTGACAAGTATTATCTGGCCTATTTAGATGCTTTAAACCAGTAGTTTTCCAAACCGTGTCTCCCTTGATCTTGGCTTCCTCTTTCTCCACACTGGTTCTGAGTTTCCGAAGTATTAGCATACTTCAAGCCCGAGACTCACTGATTATGACAGGCTGACCCATTCACTACCCTTTCTGATGACATACTGATGTTTATATCTTTGTATTTTTAGCTACTGTAGTAAATATAATTCACATACCATAACATTTACCCACTTAAAGTGTACAGAGTTGTGCAATGATCAGTACGTCTAACTTTAGAACATATTCATCATTCCTAGAAGGAGCCCTGTACCCATTAGCAGTTGCTCCCCTCACTCCCCTGCCCTAGGCAACCACTAATGTACTTTCTGTCCCTATAGTTTTGCATTTTCTGGACATTTCATATAAATGAACTCATACAAGGTAGTCTTTTGTGACTGGCCTCTTTGATTTAGCATAAACTTTCCAAGATTCAGCCATGTTGTAGAATGTATCAATACTTCATTTTCACTACCAAACAATATTTCATTGTGTAGATGTACTCCATTTTATTTGTCCATTCATAAAATGATGGACATTGGGGTTGTTTTCATTCTTGACTATCATGAATAATGCTGCTATGAACATTCATGTATAAATATTTATGTGAACACATATTTCCTTTTTTTTTTTTTTTTGAGTATGTACTGAGGAAAGAGATTGCTGGGTCATATGGTAATTATATGACTAACACTTTGAGTAACTGCCAGGCTATTGCCCAAAGTGGCTGTACCATTTTATAATGCTATTAGAAATATGTGAAAGTTCTGCTTTCTCTGCATCCTTGTCAACACTTGTTATTGTCTGTTTTTTTGATCATAAGCATCCTAGTAGGTAATGTATTATCTCATTATGGTTCTTTTGCATTTCCCTAATGGTTAATGATGGTAAACATTTTTCATATGCTTGTTGGCCATCAATTCATCATCTATAGAGAAATGTCTATTCAGATCCTTTGCCCACTTAAAAATTTTTTTAAATGTTTATTTATTTTTGGAAGAGAGGGAGAGAGGGAGGGAGGGTGGGGAGAGAGAGAGAGAGAGAGACCTGAGCTGAAGTCAGATGCCCAACCAATTGAGCAACGCAGGTGACCCCCTTTGCCCACTTTTAAAATGAATTATGTTTTTACTGTTGATTTTTTATAGTTCTTTGTATATTATAGATGCAAAACCCTGATTACATATATGATTTGCAAAAATTTTCTACTTTCTGTGTGTTGTGCTTTCGCTTTTTGATGGTATCCTTTGATGCAAAAAAATTTTTAGTTTTGATGAAATGTAACTTATATATTTTTTGCTCTTATTGTTTGTGCTTTTTTTTGTCATATCTAAGCAACCACTGTCTAACCCAAGGTCATGAGGATATACTTCTATGTTTTCTTTTAAGAGTTTTATAATTTTAGCTTTTACAATACGGTTCGCAATGCACTTTGAGTTAATTTTTGTGTATGGTATGAGGTAGAAGTCCAGCTTCCTTCTTTTGCATATAAATATCTAGTTGTTCCAGCACTATTTGTTATAAAGATTATTCTTTCTCTATGGAGTTGTCTTGATGCCCTTGTTGAAAATGAATTAACTATAAATGTATGGGTCTATCTTTGGACTCTCAATTCTGTTCCTGATCTGTAAGACTATACTAATGCCAGTAACACATTTTCTTGTAGCTTTTTGGTAAATTTTTGAAATTGGAAAATGTGAATCTTTCAACTGTAAATTTTTCAAAAACAATTAATTGTTTTGGTTTGTTGGGTCCCTTGCGTTTTCATATGAATTTTAAGTTCATCTTATCAATCTCCAGAAAAACATGGCTGGCATTTTGATAGGAATTGCACTGAATTTATAGTTGAATTTGGAGGAATATTGCCATCATAATAATATTAAGTCTTCCAGTCTATGACATGGAAAGTCTTTCCTTTTATGTAAGTCTTCTCTAATTTCTTTTAATGATGTTTTGTTATTTTCAGTGTAGAACTCTTGCACTTCTTTTGTTAAATTCATTACTTAGTATTTTATTTTTTGATGCTATAAATAGAATTGTTTCCTTAATTTTATATTCAGATCACTCATTGTAAGTGTGTGTGTGTGTGTGTGTGTGTGTGTATCATTTTGTACATTTATAGTATATCTTGCAACCTTGCTGATCTTGTTTATTAGCTTTAGTAGCTTTTGTGTGTTTGTGTGTGTATGAATTCTTTAAGATTTTCAGTATACCAAATCATGTTATCTTCAGATAGGGATAGTTTTACATCTTTATCTCCAATCTGGATGCCTTTTTTTTATTTGTCTTTCTTAAATTATCTGATTAGAAATTCTAGTACAATATTAGATAGAAATGAAAAAGGATGTTTTTGTCTTGTTCCTGATAATAGAGAGAAAGCCTTTAGTCTTTCACCATTAAGTATGATCTTAGCTTTGGAATTTTCATAGATTCCTTTTTTCAGATTGAAGAATGTTTTTGTCTTTTTTGACTGAAATTGAATGTTTCTGAGTAGGTATTCCTTACAAAGTCAACAGTTAATGAAAATGGGAATGTAGTTTCAACCCACATTGGGGTAGTAGGAGCTAGAGAACCTGAGGAGCATAGCTGGACAATTAGACCAAGGGTGATATACTGTCATTTTCTTTGTGTGCTGTGCTTTTAAAAGAGGTGATATTGAGGAGAATTAGACCTTCCTAGTAACAGAATTTTTTCCCATACTTAATATAGAAACAGTCCTACTCTTAGTAACTTATCTTTTAGTCATCCATGTCATGAATTTGGGTAATGCTCAAGATTTATTGTGAACTATAGTAACTGCAAATCATTTATGTGGCAATTGTTTATCTCAGACTCGAATGACCATTGTTATATATTTATAAGATATTTAGTGATGTTTAACATCAAAGGTAGCCTTATGCTTCATTTTGACTATGGAAGCCTTTGTGATATATTTAGTCATGAAATCATCTTGTAGGCAGTAAAGAAACCAAGGGGTTCTTCCTGACTCTGGTATACTATATGGGATGCATTTCTGAATGGTTTATTTGTGCATTAGAGGAAAACACCAACCTTCTGGGGGTTGTTCACATTCCAGCATCTTGCATCTGTTGTATTTATGACAGAAACAAGGCAGAAAAAAAGTGTATTTAGTCATCTGCTGATTCCATTTGGTGCTAAACACATACTTTTCTCTAGAGTGCAAGAATACTAATTTATTTTATGTAGTAGGGTGGATTGTAGCCATTCCTAGAGACATGAGTATTTAAATTGGCAAAAGCTACACAGTGAATACTCTGCATGTAGATGATCCATGTTCAGCATATGGCATGAGTAAGGCAAAATATTTGTTAACTAGGGATCTGGATTTTAAATACCAGTTACTTTCTAATAGGCAGGCATACACAGTTGACCTTTCAACTACAGCTATTAGTTTTGAGTTCAGAAGCTTTCTATATGCCTTCTGGTAAGCATGAAATATGATCCAAGTAAAACTCACTAGTAAATCGCATGATATATAGGTGAACCTGTTCTAAAATCTGTTTCTGGAATGAGAGATAAAAGGGAGCAGGAAGTTTCATGCTATCTGTTTCTGTGCCCTTTATCTATTTTCTCAGGTATAACTAGACAGTTTTCTGCTATTTTATCCCTGTGTAACAGGATAATTTTTTATATGTGTGATCTGTAGTAAGATGTTAAAATTGTTAATTGCAAATTTTTATTTTGAGTTAATTATCATTAATTAATTAAATATTATCAAGTATCTTTCATGTCACTTCAAGGGGCTTATACTCCATTGGAGAAGATGGGATACAAACATGATAAATAACTATAGTATAAGGTATATTAGTGATAAATAGTAAGAAGAAGATAAAGCAGGGAGAGAGGATATGGCATATCAAGAGTGAAATTGTTGGTTGAACTTTTAGGTAGGGTGACAAGAGGAGATCTCACTCAAAATTTTATTTTTGAGTAAAGACTCAAAGGAAGTGAGAGACTGATCCAGACATGGATCTAGAAGAGTGTCCCAGCAACAGGCTGGCCTGACATAGAGACGTGCCTGTCTTTTTAGAGAAACAGCAAGAAGGTCCATGTGGCTGGATCACAGTGAGCAAGGAGAGTTGTAGGGATGAGGTTGGAGAGATATGCTGGATGGTTTGAGCAAAACACTGACATGATAACTTTCTAGAGGCAATAAGAGGTCAAATTCTGGTGACAGGATTTACTGACAGACTAGATGTGAGATAGAGAAGAAAAGTAGAAAGAGAATTAGAGGATCATGACAAGGTTTTTGGCCTGGACAAATGGAAGAACTGATGTTTACTAAACTAGTGAAGATTGGGAGTAGTGGATTGAGAGGCTCAGGTTTTGATATGTGGATCAGGAGCTTGGGTTTTGATACGTTACGTTTGAGATGCCGAGTGACTTTAATGTCATATTTTTTGGTTCTCTTTTACCTGGAGCATTTTCAAGATGCTCATCTGCCTGTCTGTGAAGCATTTCTTAACCTACCCATGCCTTTCCTTACAATTCCTATGGTATCCCAATCTATTCCACTAGTTTTAACCCATTTGATGTAACATATTATTATTTAACAATTTCCAGAGAGCAGAGGTTCAGAGTGGGTGCTTATTTTTACATTGTATTTGTATTTCCTCATAGCTTAGTTTAGTTCCACTGTGTAAATAATCAGTATCTCAGAATACTCAACATTTAACAATATTATTAACCTAAGTTATTTCTTTTTCCTTAGTCAGATGGATCTGATTATTGGTTAACATAGGAACACTAATTTAACCTTCTGAAAAACATGTCCAATACAGGACATCTTTACCTGAATTCTGCTTAATGTCTTGCTTCCTGCTGTGGAATATGTTTAGAAATCAGATATTTTCCAAAACAGCCTGACATATATAGCAGGTAATATAAATGGTATTGAATATAAGTGGTAAAAAAAAAGAACTGGTATCACCAGCTTTTTAGTAGAGGACTAGGCCAGAACACTTTGAAGAATAGTTCATAGGTAAATCTAGTTAGCCTAATTGGAAATACAATTAAAGAAGAACATTTTCATTCTAGGATGAACATATCTTAGCTTTTTGTAGTTATGATTTCCTTTTCCAAAAGTAGAATTATTATCTGATGGAAAAGTAAATTATTTCATGGCAGTAACCCTCAAAGCTTTCTGGTGTCTTTAAAGTCGTGAGAGGTGTCCTTAATTCATTGGTCATTTTGTGCCAGCTCCTATTTGAGGCCCAGTGGGTGGAAGAATTAAGACATAGTTTTGACTCCAATAGGAACTCATAATTTGGTGAGAAACACAGATTTGTCAATGAATAACTATATCAAATGGTACTTGTTTAATATATACTAGATTAGTGCCATGTAAGCACTATTGGAGCACGTGAGTACCTCTGTGGGTGACAGAACATGAGAATCCAAGATGTCTTGAGGGAAGAATAAACATTTACCTGGTGATGTGGGGGGAGACTGGCATATAGCTCAAGGCACTTGCAGAACCTCCTGTGAGTCTGTATGGCTAGAGAAAACGGTGCCTGTGAGAGAAGTGGTAGGAAATGAGACTAGAGACAGAAACTGGAGCCAGATCAAGCTTGTCTATAATAAAACATATGAGTTTTATTATGTGTGGATTAACAGTCTCTTGAAAAATTTAAATTGAGGATTGATCATATTTGAATTTGGGAGGGACTCCTCTGATGATATTATAGAGAAAAGGTTGTATTAGTCAAAAAGTTGTGTCTCTAATTTGCTCTTTCCTCTTTGCATTCACAACCACTTCCTTAGTTTAATCCCTAATCATTTCTCCTCTAGGTTAGTACTAGTAGTGAGGACAAAAAAGGGTGCATATTGGGCAAATATTTCCTGAATAGAATAACAAAACTTCCCTAATACTGGGGATAAGGGAATGGAAGAGTCAATGATATGCCTCAGATTTCTGGTTAGTTGCATATTGGGGCCAGCGAGTCTGAGAATGTTGGAGGAGAAACATATTTGTGGGGGGAAATGTAAGAAAGGCAATAGGTTCAATTTCAGATGTGTTTGACTCAACTTGAGTTATGAGCCTGGAGATCAGAAGAGATGTAAATACTATCAAATGTCAACTTAAATTTAGTATTCACTGTCATCTAAGAAAGGGGAGAAACATTTTAAGGATGAATATGGCTAATAGTTTGCTGTACAGAGGTCAGAAGTAAATGCTGGAAAAATGTTTGACATTAAATAATTTCACTTCGTAATACCCTTTAAGGTAGGAATTATTATTCCAATTTTGTAGCTGAAGTAAGTTTAATTATTCTACTCAAAATCTCCTGCTTTTGGAGTGTGTGTGTGTGTGTGTGTGTGTGTGTGTGTGTGTGTGTGTGTTGGAATTTTAACCCCAAAGCTCATTCTATTAAGATGAGACAGACCTCCTGCCCTGGAGTTGCTTAGCATCCACCTCACTCTGCTTATTGTAGGCTCCTCAGGCCCAGGGACATGCATTATCTCATTACAATCTTTTTCAAGGTCGTATAGACATATGGTATGAATATAAAACATGGAGCCTGCACTCATAAGGCTGACACAAACATCTGTGCTGGCATTTTGGAGCAGAGGTCAGGGATTCTTTTTGTTTGGCCAATTTGGATTTGAATGTTTTTAAATGGGGCAGATATTATACAGTGTATGAGTACCACACCACTCTTTATGGACTTACATTTGGCCTATTCATGCTTCCTGCTTAGAATAAACATCTGAGCTTATAACCTTAGAGACATCTGAGTTTGTAGCCTTATCTCTAGCCTTAGCTTTAAAGTCACATCTTAAAGCATGGTGTTTTCAAACTTGTTGATTTAACTAAAAGCCAAACAATTTTATCCCCCTTTGGGAAAATCAACCATTAAGCTATCATTACTAAGGTGCTATATTTAGAATATTTCCTTTATCAAAGGTAGACTGAAATAGGTAACATGATAGCTTCACTATTTCCCCATTGTCACTGACTTATATTTTTGAGCAATATAATGATCTATGGATCACACTTTAATTTCTATTGTTATAGTTGTGGCCTCAAATTTTTTTAAATCAGTCTTGTACTGAAACTGAATTAAGGAATGTGTTTCTAATCTGAGTTGTATTACATATTAAAATTATTCATCAGGAAGATATCCTGAAATATGTATTCTCTGTTGGGCTACCGCAGAACTGTATGGTTGTAGGAAAGTCCTTCGACAGACATTGGGAGCAAATGATGAAACTACTAACAGCAAATAAAAATAGTGTTGGGTAGAAAGAGTGTTAATACAGGAGCCAATTCTGGATCCTATTCATAGCTGGGATATTAAATGAAAAATGACTAGAGAGTTTTTGAGTGTAGGAAGCATTATAGCTGTTTAGTAAATGATAGCTTTTTCAAAAATTTTTTATGTTTATTTACTTATTTTTTGAGAGAGAGAGCAAGCCAGGGAGGGGCAAAGAGAGAGAGGGAGAGAAAAATCCCAAGAAGACTGTGGTGTCAGCGCACAGCCCAATGTGGAGCTTGAACCCACGAACTGTGAGGTCATGACCTGAGCCCAAATCAAGAGTTGGACACTTAACCAACTGAGCTTCCCAGGTGCCCCAGTAAATGATAGCTTTCATAAAAACAATCATCACCACCACTTTTTATGAATCTTATGTGCCTTTGGACCAATGTCCTTTTTCTTTTTTAACATTTAGGGATAATGACACTTTTCTCCTCATGGAAATCTTCATGAAAGGATGACTGGAGACATATTAAACAGGATAAACCACTACATGGATGTAAGGGATTATTAATTAGAAATTTGGATCAACACCCCTGGGCTTGGATTCCATTTGTACTAAGTTACAGTATTTGCTTTCTGAGATGCACCAGAATGTTTGGAAAATGATGGTCTATTTCTCACAAGTTAGTCACGGAAGCTTAAATAGGAAGAAATTGTAAGGAAAATGAAATTTTTGATCTTTGACTAGGTGTTAAAATCTAACTTAACTCTCATAGATTTTAATAAATCTGTATTTTAGAGTAAAATTTTTCTGACTTATAGATGTTTGAATCTTATTAGTGATGAAATATATACACAAATGGAAGGAAAGCATGAAGCACAACTTAATTTTGTTTAAGTAGCTCATTATTTTTCTTCTTTCCTGTTTACTTCTTTTACTTTAATCATATAGTAGATGACTTCAGAAAAAATTTATTTTGGGATATAAATTTGAGGCAAATAGTGATGTAATATATAGTATATTTGTTTCAAATAGAAAACAAACATAGTGCATTTCTGAACTTTATATATACATTTTCTTGATGGGCACTGTAGCCTGCATTAGAGTTAATTAATAATGTTTTCCTAGGAGGAGGTATCTTTGGAGTTATTAATATTCACTTTTGTATATTTTTTCTACCCAAGATATGCATTAATGGCCCAGAATGCATACCGTGATAGATATCCTAATACTACTATTACATGGTTTCTCAGTTTTCTATTTGAATTTGAAGAATTCTTTTATTTTTTCCTTTTGTGTATTTGTCTTATTAATATGAAATGGAAAATGAGAAATAAGATTAGAAAAGCAGTAATGGTTTCTTTCTATTGCTTAATAATGTTTTTATTGTAAAATCTTGCATTTTCTTAATCCATTTTTTTCTCAAAACTTTCTTATTATGTCTGTAGTCTACACTTTTTTTTTTCCATTTTATATCCCTTAATTCAGTTAAGGCTAAATATTCCACTTCCTAATTTATGTTGGAGAAAAACATATAAATTAGCAGGTGTTTGCACTGTTTTGTTTTCTGATAGAACATGAAGCTGCCTAGTGACCGGTGAAGCAGTTAGCAGGCAGCATCTTGGCAGAGGGAAGACTAGGGATAGAAGCCAACCAAGAATGGAATCCAAATAGCAAAGTATTCATGGGCTTTTCTGCTGTACATCTTAGTCTTAAGGTAACAAAAAATGTTCTTCATAAGCCTTCCCTCCCCTACCAGAGTGATTTTGTCAGCTTCAGAAACTTCATTTAAACACCTTGATAATTTGGAAGAGAAGAGAAGAGAAACTTGATAATTTGCATGTAGTTCCGCTTTGTTGAGCAGAGTGCCTGGTGAGCTATTCCACTTGGGCAGGGATGTAACTTAGTTAAAGAAGTGTTCTCTGATCTTCTGAAATGAAAGTTCAAAGGTGCATGGAATCAATTGCTATGAAAATCCTTTGGCTTTGCCCTTCCAATGGCCAGGATATGGAACGTTTCTTTTCTTATTTTTATTTTTTTAAAGCTTTAGATTTTTTTTCTTTTTCAATAAAAGCCCTCAAAGTGGGTAGAAGATATTTGCCAATGAAATGCATATCCAGTATTTTCATCCTTCCCCAAATATCGTGGGAAATGCAATGCCAGGCCAAGACCATAGCTTATTCATACCAGTGTCCTTTGCTCAGAGAAGTCACAAACTGAATATTTGTTTGGCTTTACTAATATTGCTGTTTTGCTTGATTTTATAGAAATGTTTTAATTGAAGTATGAGATACATACAGAAATATGCATATGTTGTAAGCATACAGCTCAATGAATTTTGCAAAGGTAAACACACCCATATAATCAGAACCCAGAACAAGAAACAGAAAATTACCAGAATCTGAAAGGATCCCTATGCCCTTTCCAATCTCTAATTACCTTTCAAAGCTGAGATTTCTGATTTCTAAGACCATAGATTAGTTTAGCCTGAGTTTGAATTTTATATAGATGGAATCAAATAACAGGTACTCTTTTGTGTCTCATGTTTTTTGTTCCATATTTCATAATGTTGCATGTAGTTGTATTTTGTTCATTCCCATTACTTGAGTTGTTGCCAGTTTGGGGCTACTTAGAAGAGTGCATCTATGAACACTTTTACACATTTCTTTTAAAGAACATGTGAATATACTTGCATATGTGTTTTGTCTCCTAGGAGTGGAGTAGCTGGGTGATGAGGTGTATATATGCTCAGTTTTATAGGTAAAGTTTTCAAAGTAGTTGTACCAATGGCTTCACTAAAATTTAATGTAAAGATAAGTATTTTAATTTTATTCTTTAGCTTCCTGTGACATTGTCATACACTAGTTTCTTTAAACTCTCTGTATTATATATATTTGCCACAAAACTGATTTCTTGGAGTAATTATATATACAGTTTCTTAACCCTTCTGGCCTTAACTTCCTATTATTTATTTCTCACTCATTTGTCCATTTGTTTCTTCAAAGAATGTGTTAAGCTCATAATATGTGCCATGTACTAATAGATAATGAGAATATAAAATAAGTAAACTATAATGCTTGCATTCAAGGGAATTATAATGAAGTGGAGGAGACAGCAATATGAACAGATATATTTTTAATTTATTTCACTCAAATCTAAAAAGCTACTTCCTCCATCTATTGTTTCTAGATTTAGTAAAGAATTCCATTAACAACTTGTCAAATTCATTCATGATTTCTGGATTTTTTAAAATCATGTGTCTTTCAATATAAACTTTTTTTTTCAAAGTGAACAGATCCCATATTTTTAACACCTTGGTTCAGGAGTCATTCTGTCTTTTCAAATTGCTTTAAAAAGCTACTGTAATTTTTTTTCTTAAAGTATGATGACTATAATTATCCACAGTAATTCAGGTTTTAAGCTTTATGTGTGTTTGTGTTTTTGCTTGTTTTCCTTTTCTCCCCTTCCCTCTCCTCTCCTCCCCTCCCTCCCTCCCTTCTTTTCCTTTTCTTCTTTCTTTCTTTCTTTCTTTCTTTCTTTCTTTCTTTCTCTCTCTTTCATTATTTTCTGATATCTTTCTTGGTGATTTGCAATATATATTTGGCCTTTTGGGCTAGCACATATAATTACCAGCTTTACTTTCTCAGGAAACAATTTATGATCACTCCCAGGTTCTCCTTATTGTAACATTAATCCTGGGCAAAGACCCTATAACCTTTGCACTCATGGCTTTACCTCCCAATTATGATCTGGTGATTCACAGGTCTCTATTTCTAGCCCAGACTCTCAGAATTCTAGATCCATGTATAGTATATTTTCATTTGGATATTATTCTGGCATCTCATATTTGGCAGATGATGAAATGTACTTCACCTCTATTTTCCAAACATATTATTTATTCTGTGTTCCCCCATCTTGGTAAATGCATCACACCGTGTATACAACTGCTGTAAATTTTTCTAGACACTTCTAAATATCTCCTCTCTACTTCCCCATATAAATATCACAAATCTTACCATTTTTACCTTCTAAATATTTTTGGATCCATTCTACTACAGACTAGAAATAGTATTCAGTGTTCAGGCACTCGTTGTCTCTTGCCTGGATTATTGTTTAGTTTCCTGACTGCAATTACATTTTCTCTAATCATCTAAAAGGTCACTGCTAGAGTAATCTTTGAAAATACACACCTGAGCTGCTTGCTCTTGCAGTTCTTTCGCATGGCGTGTGAGGTATCAGCCACTCACCTTTCTAGCTGGATTCATCACCATTCCTGCTCAGGTTTCCTGTACTTGTCATGCCACCTGCATGGCCTGCATGCTCCTTGCTCTCTCACTTGTCAGGCCTTTGCACATGCTGTTTTCTTTGCTTATTGTTCTGTTCTGCACAAGGATAACTTCTACTCACTGTTTAAGAGTTACCTTTGATAAATTTTCTTCAATCCCCTCAAGCCAAGGGACTTTCCTCTATTATATGAATAATTCTGTAGCTCTCATATAAATTTGTCTCCCCTTCTGATCTAGAAGTTCTTTATCTTTGTATTCTTAACAGCGCACTGTCTGATACATAGAAGGGCTCAACAGTATTTATTGAATGAATGGTTGAATTAATTAACTGATAGCTTAGAGTCTCCATTTTTTATACTTTGTGATCTTTAAAATCCCTAAATATATTTTGTTCTCTTGCCAGGGTTAAAACTCATATGTTGCCTCTCTACCCACTTGCACAGACTTGTAAGGTCTTTTTTAATCCCATCTGTGTGTTTCTGCATCAGCTGGAAGCATTTAATGTCTCCTAAACTTGGAAATCTCATGTGAGCTTTTTCTTCTGGAGCATTTAAAAAAAGATATTAAAAAAGTATCAATTCCTAGGAAGATGAATTCTTTATATTTCTCTGTCCAGAGAAATCCCTAATTGACCCTACCATTTAATTCCTATTTTGACCTGATTTGAAATTTTAGGATAAATGAACAGCTTAATGAACCTCTGAACCCATGATGTCATCAGTTAACACAAAACAACCACAATCACCACCAGAACTTTTCATTTAGAAGGATGGCATTCATTAGTCCTCCTTTTATCTGTGTGCCTGTTGACTATATTAAATTTATCCTTTGGGATGTCCTTTAGGAGAAGTGATCTTGCCTTCTCAATTTCCTTTACTTAAACTCTGTAATGTGCCTTTCTTAGCTCCACTTGCTCCCATAATATAATATTTTTGTTATGTTCACTGAACCTGTCCTTTTTCACAGATTTATTGGCTTGGTATTTGGGGTATCAGTGCTCATTAAGGACTTGGTAATTAATTGCCTTGGGCATAGTTAATAAAGCATAGGCTCAAAATCCAAAATATATTAGAATTTTTTAAATTCCAAAGTTCCTATAGCATTAAAGTTACCACAGTTAATAGTGAGCTATACATAGCCATCATCAGAGTAGAAGAAATAATATTGTGAACTTTATCTTTCTTTGTAGTAATGTATGTTCACCTTTCAGAAACTACCCACATATCGATCTTGCCATTCTAAATAGAGCAGTATAATGCATAGGTCACTTCAGAGGGAATTATGTAGTTAGTTTTAATTATACTCTAATATGCAGAGGATTTTCTTCAGCTCCTGCTGAATGTTTATACTTTTTATTGTTATACCTCTGAAGAGTGCACATTCTATCTAAACAGTAAATTACTTATCCTCCAGGTCACACTGACATAAATGTAAGTAGTGTTATTAAATTGTGGGAAATATGAAAATCATTCACAGCATCACAGGACAAAACCAGTACCCCAGGTTTAATAAGTTTTATTGAGAAGATTATTTTTGGGATATTTTCAAAAGAATAATTCTGTACTCATTTCATAATTTTCTACTGCTATTCAACTCTATTCCATTTCTCTTTTTTAAAAAAAACTACATCCCATTTCTGATGTGCTAGTTACTCAATCCCATAAGAGGGTTGGCAGAAGTATCATTACTCCATTTTTACAGATGGAAAAACAGATACTGAAAAAGTAGAAGACTTACCCAGATCACAGTGCTAATGACAGAGCTGGAACTAGAACCTACACCGGAAATACAAGGGGGAAATCATAGCAAGCCGAGAAAACTACACAGTGTCTTGTGTTGGGTAATTAGTGAGTATGAACAGTGAGTTAGTTGACAGCTACTTCTAACTGTCCTCCCCACATCTTGTAAAGAAGTTAATCTCCCCTAAAGCCTTTATGAAGTCACAGACAGCCTTTATTTTCAGAAGGAAGGAACTAAAAATATAGTAGCACAGCCATTTATTAATCTCAGACAACATCATCCTGAGGTAGCAGAGTCTTGTGAAAAAAGCATGGGATTTGTAATCAGAAGACTTTGGTTTGGATCTCAGTTGTTTTACACTTAATCTCTTTAC
The DNA here is from genome assembly GCF_023721935.1 of Panthera uncia. Taxonomy (NCBI): domain Eukaryota; kingdom Metazoa; phylum Chordata; class Mammalia; order Carnivora; family Felidae; genus Panthera; species Panthera uncia. The sequence goes on along the minus strand of NC_064818.1, from coordinate 27,236,478 downwards.
ACTAAATACGTATTTAGTTAAAATGGGGTTAATAACACCAGCCTTACTGACTCAAAGAGTGTTGTGATGATCAATAAGATACTATCTAGAAGTACTTTATAAACTGTGCCATTATATAAGTCCTCGTCCTTGTATAGTAACGAATAAAGGAAATCCTTCCAGTGTAGGAAAGAGTATGACATAGTTGTTAGGATCATGGCTTAGCAGTCACGCTGCCTTGGGTTACAATACAAGAAAAGCCACATTCTAGCTCTGTAACTTGGCTCAGGAACTTAGTCTTTCTTGGTCTTCTTACCTTTAAAATGGGAGATAATATCTATCATGAGGTTTTATAAAGATTATATAAGTTATTGTATATGGAATGCATAAGCTATTGTTAAGGTCTCTTGAATTAATTTTCTTTAAAAAAATTTTTAATGTTTTTCTTAGAGAGAGAGAGAGAGAGAGAGAGAGAGAGAGACAGCGAGAGAGAGACAGCGAGAGAGAGAGAGAGACAGCGCAAGCATGAACAAGGAAAGGCAGAGAGAGGGAGACAGAATCTGAAGCAGGCTCCAGGCTCCAAGCTGTCAGCACAGAGCCCAAAGTGGGGCTTGAACTTGAGGTTGAACTCGAGGGGCTTGATCACGAGGTCATGACCTGAGCTGAAGTTGGATACTTAACCAACTGAGCCACCCAGGCGCCCCTGAATTAGTTTTCTTTAAAATGAATGTTTTTGTTTTTACATTCACTTTATTAATGAATGATAGAGCAAACAAAATATTATTTGATGAATACAACATACATATACTTAACTTTCATATTAAGGTCAGTTAAGGCTGAGAGAAAAGCTGGCCCTGGAAGAGAAGAGGAAGGCAGGGCAACTACTAGTCCCAAGTTAAGAGCCATAAGCTCCCTAGTTCAGAACACAGACTTTGTGTTCAAATCCCAATCCTGTCATTTATCCCTAATAACTTCTTGTCCCCTACCTGTAATGGTGAGAGTGACCAACATATATTGAGACTTACTAGGTGCTGGGTCTTTATTCTAAGCACGTTATTTTTTATTTAGTTAGTTTTTAAATTTTATTTTATTTTTTTAATTTAAATTTTAGTTAGTTAACATACATGCAATATTGGTTTCAGGAGTAGAATTCAGTGATTTGTCACTTACATACAACACCCAGTGCTCATCACAAGTGCCCTCCTGACTACCCATCTCCAGTCTAGCCCATCTCCCACCCATCTCCCTCCATCAACCCTCAGTTTTTCTCTATAGTTAAGAGTCTCTTGTGGTTTGTTTCCCTCTCTTCTCTTTTTCCCCTTGCCTTTCCCTATTTTCACCTGTTTTGTTTCTTAAATTCCACATATTAGTGAAATCATATGGTATTAGTCATTCTCTGATTGATTTATTTCCCTTAGCATAATACGATCTAGCTCCATCCACGTCATTGCAAATGGAAAGATTTCATTCTTTTTGATGGCTGAGTAGTCGATGAACATTTGGGCTCTTTCCATAGTTTGGCTATTGTTGATAATGCTGCTATATATAAACATGGCATACAAAACTGAACTTTTAGTTTATATTAATGATTTTAGATTTCCAGAAAAGTTGTAAAGATAGTACAGAGAATTATCCTCTGCCTTTCTCCTGGTTTCCTCTGTTGTTAATATCTTACATTTGCCACTTATGAACAAACAAACATTGACGCATTACTGTCACCTAAACTACAGGTTTTATTTGAACTTCACAAATTTTTCCATGAATGTCTTCTTTCTGTTCCAGGATCCAATCCAGGGTATCATATTGCATTTAGTTGTCATGCATGTCTCCCCTGTATACTTTGGTCTGTGACAGTTTATCAGTACCATCCTTTTTCATGACCTTAACAGTCTTGAGGAATATTGCTCAGGTACCATATAGGACGTTCCCCAATCTGGTTTTCTTTATTGTTTTTCTCATGACTAGGCTGGAGTTGTGGACTTTGGGAGAGAATACCAGTGAGGTGAAGTGCTGTTCTTGTCACAGTATGTCAAGGGGTACATGATACTCATGTGATATTACTGATGATGTTAACCTTTATCACTTGGCTAATGTAGTGTTTGCCAGGTTTTTTCATGGTATTTTGACTAGTTTTGATCAGCTATCACTTATATTGGACTTTCTTTTCCCTGTCTTCCCACTGTTTGGAATGCTTTTCATTTATATTTACTTCAAATGTCATTTTCAGAAATATCTTCTCTGACCACTCAAGCTAAAGAAGTCTCTATGACATTTCACTTTTGTATTTTCTTCATCGCATTTATCATTGCCTGAAATTGTCTTGCGCAATTGTTTACCTTGTTTATTGTTTGTTGATTGTCTCCCACCCCCTCAAACATGAACATAAGCTTCAGGAGAACAAGATCCTTGTAGGACTATTCACCTCTGTACACTTGACATCTAGCACAAGGGCTAGCATATACTAAGTGCTCAGTAACTATTTTTTGAATAAATGTCAAAGAAAAAAGATCAAGGATTAAATTATTTATAAGTATTTCTGAAAAAGAATGAAAAATAGCTGAATGGTAGGAGGTTCAATTTAATATTCTTAACTGAATCAGTTTAGTTTTAATGAAAAGGTTAAATGCAATCATAAGCATCTATGGAAATAGGTAATCAACATCCTTGTAATTCAGGCTCTCTTATAATGCACTTAATAATGTGAATGCCAGAGTATTTTTCTGACTTATAAGCAAGATATGACTGACAAATGTAAGATCTGCTTAGTTATTATACATCTGCACCATTTGTGACCTTTATTTGTTAATTGGCTCAGTTTTCCTATTGTAGAATTTTTAACAGAATCTGAAGGAGTGTAGAAATAATTGATGCTCTGGATTTTAACTTATACCTGACTTCTTAGCATCTATTATCTTTTCATTTATATTGACAGATATATGGAACATTTTTATATAAATCTTTCTTTTATAACCCATTGTAAAGAAACTTCGTATGTGTTTCTTTAGGACTTAAAATCTCCAAATCAGAGGGATGAAATCGCAGGGGCCCGGGCCTCACTGAAGGAGAACTCCCCGCTCTTGCATTCAATTTGTTCAGCTTGTTTGGAACATTCTGATGTTGCTTCCCTTAAAGCCAGCAAGGACACAGTTTGTGAAGAAATTCACAATGCCCTCAATGTAATTTCAAATGCTTCACAAGGCATCCAGAATACGATTGCCCCACCGGAATCTAAGGCAGCCACCCTGGGAAGTGCCCTTGATGAGCTTGAGGTAAGTGGAGAGAAAGGTAAAATGTGATTTGATGTACCCCAATATGAAAATAAACAGATGGGTTTTCAGACCTGTGTTGGAGTTTAGACTATGAGTAAATAAAAATCCAGTTACTTAATCAGTCTCTATCATTGCCTTGGATCTTCCAATGAATTGATTGGCAGGAAAATATTCTATCTGTAGACTTCTGATTCCTTTATATTTCTTCCAAGGAAGTCAATGAATTTAAAGTGAGATTGTTGATTATATTGAAATGATGATTTTAGTTTACATGGATCAATTTATGAAATGTAGGATTTACTCATTCCACAAATACTTATTACTGGCACTTTCTTTGTGCTTGGGATATAATAGAGCACTCCCCTCATGAAGCTTACGTTTTAACAGATAAATATAGGCAAAAAACAAAAACAATGAACATTGTGGATAAGTAAATAGAATGTTACATTGAGAAAGTGAGATGACTTGAAGGCTTGAAGGAGATTAGATAATTCGGCAGATGGATACCTAAAACTAAGGTTTAAAAGCATATCCCCATTGTTTAAGGACAGCACAGACATCAGGGTGCCTAAGTGGAAAGTAAGGGGATGAGTCAGAGCTGAACTGAGAAGATCCAATGGGACCAGGTTATAGAGAACTGTGTGGGTTGTTGGGGGTTCTGGCTTTTACTTCAAGTTAAATGGGAGCCATTGTAAGGTTTTAAGCAGAGGTATGACACTGGAATCTAAGAAGGACTACACTGGCTACCTGAAGAACATAGACTGAGGGGGGAACCAAAGAAGAAGCTGAAAAACCAGGCAGAAAACTATTATAGAAATACGGGTTCCATCCTTATGTTTATGTACACCAACTCACTCCACCTCACAGTTTAGTTTGGACCAAGGTGGCCTCAGTGATTATTAAAGCTAAATTTTGTAAATGAAGCCAACTAGATTTGACAGAACTAGTGTGGGATGTGAGAGAAAGGGAGGAGCTATGGCTGATCTTTCAGGCTGGATCTTCTCAATGCACACACTGAACAGAGTTTGGGATACAGGTGTTTTTAGGAATTAACATGTGTGAAGGGAAGAGGGAGGGAGCAAATTGAGCAGAGGAAGAATTCTACCTGTGGGCCAGACCCACAAAGTGTAGACCAATCAGTAGAGAGCTCGAGAGGAAGGGTTACCCTTTAGTGTACCTTCTCAGGCAGACATAGCCAGGCTTTTTTTTTTTTTTTTTGCCTCCATCAGGTGATAGATGCAGGTCACCCTGCCTTGGGAAGGGTATGACGTCCAGGCACAGGGAAGAGGGAGCAGGCAGACCCTGTGGGAACTGACAGCTGGGGGCCATCTGCTGGCCTTACTCCCAACAGCCCACAACTCAGCAATAAGTCCCTCACAGAAGAGAGATGTGAACAGTACACCTCTCTGTCTACCACAAATAATCTTAAGGTTTTGTGTCTTTGTTGTTTTTTTTTTTGTTTTGTTTTTCTTCTTTAGCAGCTTGATAGATGAAGTTTTCATCAACCATGATGAGGAACACTGGGTGAAGCCAGTTTTGAGAGGAAGATCAGAAACTCAGTTTTCAACAGGTTTAGCTTGAGATATTTATCAGACATTCTAGTGTGATGTCAAAGATCATTAACTATGCAAGTCAGACACAGTTGCTTGATGAGAAGCAACATAGTGTAGTGCCTAAAAATAACAGTTTTAGAATGCCAGGGCCTCTCTCTCAGCTGTGGACTTGTTGCCCATGTGACCTTAGGAAAGATACTTAAAAAAATTTTTTTTTTAATGTTTAGTTATTTTTGAGAGAGAGAGAGAGAGAGGGAGAGAGAGGCAGACTGAAAATGGGGGAGGGGCAGAGAGAGAGGGAGACAGAGTCAGAAGCAGGATCCAGGCTCTGAGCTGTCAGCACAGAGCCGGACTCGGAGCTCCTACCCACAATATGTGAGGTCATGACCTGAGCCAAAGTCGGATGCTTAACTGACTGAGCCACCCAAGCGTTCCATGAACTTTGGAAAGTTACTTAATTCTCAGTTTTCTCATCTCTAAAGTGGATTAACAATAGGGCCTACATCGTAGTTTTGTCAGAATCAGTGAATCAACAATACATGTAAAATGCTTAGAGGAGTGACAGGTACATAATAAGTGCTCACTAAATATTAGCTCTCATTATCATTAGTGGAGATGACTATTTGAAGGCAAAATTTTCCACAATGAAATCAATGCAATTAAAATTACTAAAGTCTTACTGGTAATTTAAAATATAAACTAAATACATATAATTCCTATTATTGTTCTTAACATTATTTCTTTCATGACAAACTTATGAAAATATAATTTATTTAAATTTAGAGTAACCTTTATTCTTTTCCTTTAGTTACTTGTCTTTAAACAGATATCTTCATTTCTAATCTGACATTATTAAATTCCTCATGATTGGCATCCATGCAAAAATTTATTATTAAGTTCATAATAATTAGCATCTATGTGAAAATTCTAGAAACTAAGTAAAATAGAAAATTAGTGGTGACTCTTTAACAGTACCCATCATCTAATTGTTTTCCATCTAATTGTTAATAAACTTGTCTATTAGATGCATGTGTTCTCTTCATAGTAAGATTGAAAACTCCTTGTTTTCAAGGGAAAGATTGTCTTTCTTACTAATTTTATACCAGTGATGCTGCAGAATGTTAGGTCCCCCATACATTAATATGTAACATTATTTCATAGCTAAACAGTTAACATAAATGTATTACTTAATTATTACAGTGTCACTATAAGATAAATCCTTAATTTTTGTTTTACAGAAAATAAAACTGAGACTTAAGGAAGTTATATAACTCGCTCAAATCAGAAGGCTAGTGAGTGGTAGTGTCTAGAATGTGATCTAGTCTTTCTGATTCCAGAAGGTATTTAAGTTCCGTGCTGTATTGAATTCTCACAGATACAACTTAACATACTTAATTTATGCTAAGATTCTTAATCTGTACGAACCATCAGAGAAATTATAAATGTAACCAAGTCCAAAAGATGGAATACTTTTTTAGTGAAAAGGACTTTGTGCCTGAGTAATTTAAATAGAACTACTCTGTATTTGGAGCGTAGCTGGTATGGTGACCTAAAGTGGACTGATAGGACTATATATCATATTTTTCACAGAACTAAAAACAGAATTATGTCAGGGGATAAGATACCCAGTTTATCCTGGATACTTATTCTATATTCTTAGGATTATAGAAGAAGATGGAATATTTCCAAATTGTTCTTTCTTTTGTGACTTCTCCTTTTTCTATTTAGTTCAAAGTGTGAAAGTGGCTGCTACAGATAATATATGGCAATAATTAGAAGGAGAAAGTGTGTGTGTGTGGGGGGGGTGTAACTTTGATGGGAGTGGGAATAGGTATAGTGATGGAGTCTTCCCTTTCTCAAGATGAGTGGTGGACTCATTTCTGAATGAGGCAGGAGAAAGATATTTCCCAGAAATCCTAATGCTGTCTTAACAACCTTTGAAATCAGTCCCAGTTACAGCTAGGGATGTACAAACCAGTACAAAATGCCTGAGTTTGCATATATCTGTATCTATATCTATATCTATATTATATATCTGTTACAAATAGCTGCAGAGTCTCTCTGAACCAGAATTTATTGAGCATTTAGCTTTCTAAAATGGTTTTGTAAATTAAATGGTTGCATTTTTCTTCATTTACACGAAGCTGTATTGGTAAAAGATCCAAAATAACCTTTGCTCTATCTTGCTTCTGCAAATATAATACTATGAAATAAACTGATGTAGTAAATACTCTGTTGGGAGTAAGTCTCATTAAATGTTTATAGTGTGGAAATGTATCAGAGTGCTTATTCAACAACTACGATGCTGAAGCTTTGTTAAATCTTTCATTCTGGCTCATGGCTGGTTGTAGATATTAAACCTGAGATTTGTTGCTAGAGGAGAAAATAGAAGTTGAATTAGAACACTGTACAGGCTAAACTGATTAATATATTGGAGAGCCTGATGTGAATTATAAGACCGTTCTTTTTGCATTTGTGACTGAATAGGAGTTGAAAAGTGTCAAATTATAGATTGACAGAATTTTAAAAATACCTTTAAATGAGAAACTTTGCCAGTGAAAATTGCTTTGCAACTCCAAGTCCATTAAGACGTATTTTCTCTTTTTAAAAATTAAAAAAAAAATTAAGTAAAAAAACTTTTTAATATATATTTTTAAGCTTATTTATTTCTTTTGAGAGAGAGAAAGAGCACAAGTGGGGTCAGGGCAGAGAGAGAATTCCAAGTATAATCTGTGCTATTAGCAAATAGTCCCACGTGGGGCTTGAACTCACAAACCGTGAGATCATGACCTGAGCAGGTATCAAGAGCCAGACCCTTAACCAACTGAGCCACTCAGGTGCCCCAAGACATATTTTCTCTTATGCAGTGGGAAAAAGTGGCGGTTGTAATCATGGCTGTAAGAATTATCCAGAACTTCTTGTGTTAAAGATGATAATAACAAAAGAGTTTTGTAGTATTTTCTCAATTTCAAACAACTGTCATATTTATTTTCTTATTTTTAATATATTCATTCCTATATCATCATTCATATATTTCTTTATTCACTGTTGTATTCCCAACACCTAGAACAATGTCCTATACATAGTAAGTGCTAAGTGAATATCACTGAACTGAAAGTAGGAAGGAAGAAAGGAGGGAAGGAAGGAAAGAAAGCATATAGGAATGCTGTATGTCATTTTGTGATTTGCAGGGAAGAACATGTTTTCCTTACTCCTTTTTTTTCCTCTTCTTTCTCCAAATGATAGCATATGTACTTGGAGTATGTTGCTGTACTTAATTTTTAACTGGGACATGGATTTAGTGAGGGTAACTACCAGAAATATATCTAAGTGATAGGCTGCTTAGATTTTTTTTTCTGTGATAAGAGAAAAAGTTATCTACTTTTAGTAGCTATTTAGGCTATTATCTAGCTTTAGTTTAGGTTCCCTGCCACTGCCAAGAGGCACTTGCCTGCTGCCTTTTACCAAGAGTAATTAATTTTGAAGAATGTGTTTACCTGAGGGAGAAAACAGCCTCTGGCAATCAGATTAGCATTTAGGAACTAAAGAAAAATGGGCATCACTGGTGTCTAGAAGCCCTTTGATATGATTTTATTTTATTTTTTTTAAGTTTAGTTTCTAGAAATATAAACTGAAAGAACTAAAAGTGATAGATAAAATATTTTTAAATACATGGGTAATCTGATAGGTAAATTGGGGAAATTCATTGAGGCACGCCAGATACAAAAAGCCAGACATCCAGACTAGCAAACCAGCAATAGCACTGTGCTGATACTGAGGATTTCTTTTCCATTATGGCCTGTAGCTTGGATTTTGAAAGACCATGAACTGAGGACAAAAGACAAAGCCTTTATCTTGCCATCTGGAAAGTCACATGAGTCCCTTGAGTGAAGCGGAGAATCCTTAAATTTCACTACCTTTTTAGATGAATAAGAAAAACATGAGCTCATACAGTAGGAGATAGTAGGAAGACGTGACTGGCTTAACTTTCACTCTGGGTAGCTCAGAAAAAATACTATAAAATACCTTGGAAAGTTTTTAACCGTAAGTCTGTCCTTATCTGGATTTTGGGTCAGAATTCATATTGTCTGTATAGCCTCTAAAACCCAAGCTGAAAATTTAATTTAAATTGTCCTGTCTTGGCAATACCTCCACGTACTTGCCAGAAGTAAACTCAAGTTCTCTGTGTACTTTATACATAGTCCACAAAAAATTTTCATAAAGGTCTAAGGAAAGTGAATTGTCACAAGATACACAAATAAGCAAGACACATGAATGAGACTTTGCAGAAAGCAAACTGCAGAATTAGAACTTAATACACTGCAGATATTGAAATTATGATAGTGAATATAAAGTAGTATACTTAATATACATTATTCACTCATTTATTTACTAAAGTATGAGGAGTATGGTGAGGGAACAAAAGACTGTCAAAATTGGCCAGGCAGAACTGTCTAAAATGAGAAACATAATCGTGAAAATTCAATGGTTAGGCAAGACAGGAGATTGGATAGAGAATTAATGATCTGAAAGATATATTTGAAGTTCTTTATAATGTACCATGGAGACACAAAAATAAAAATACTTTTTAAAAAGCAGTTAAGATACATGGAGGATGTGTGACAGTTTTAAAATATTCTAATATAAGATCCAGAAGAGAGAAAGTATAAAAATGATACTAAGAATTTCCTAGGATTGATGAAAGATACCAACCTTCATAGCTAAGAATCCCAATAATTCTCAAGAAACATGTATAAAAAGAAATTCACGTTTACACATACTGTAGTGAAGCCGAAGAACACCAAAAACAAAAAGAATATTTTTTAAAAAGGGAGAGCTCTGTTCTCAGCAAGAAGGCAGAATAGAAGGCTCCTGACTTTCCCTCTATCTGTGAACACACTGAATAAACAACTACACATGTATCAGTTACCTCTGAGAGAAATCCAGAAACTAGTTGAGAGATTCCTGCACTTTGAGCAATTGAGAAAATACCCACATCAAGACAGGTAGAAAAAGCTGAGATATACTTTCACCATAAACTCCACCTCAAGCAGATTACCATATAAATGAGATGAAGCCTCCATTTCCCAGCTTCTCCTTGAAGAGCAAAGCTTTTGTTTTTAATTGTTGAAGTATATTTGACATACAATATCCTATTAGTTTCAGGTGCACAACATATTGATTCTATACATTACTCAGTGCTCATCATGATAAGTGTTGTCACTGTCACCATACAATGTTACTACAGTATTATTGACTATATTCCCTATGCTGTACTTTTTATCTCTATGACTTATTGTTTTATAAATAAAAGTTTGTACCGCTTAGACCTCTTCATCTATTTTGCTCATCCCCTCACTCATCTCACCTCTGGCAACAACTAGTTCTCTGTATTTAAAATATAGGTTGTTTTGTTTTGCTTGTTTGTTTGCTTTTGTAGATTCCACATTACAGTGAAATCATGTGGCATTTATCTTTCCTGTTTGACTCATTTCACTTAGCTTAATACCCTCTAAGTCCATTTATGTTGTTGCAAATGGCAATATTTCATCCATTTTTATGGCTATGTACTATTTCATTGTAGATATATACCACTCCTTCTTTATCTGTTCATTTATTGATGGACACTTGGGTTGTTTCCATATCTTAGCTATTATAAATAATGCTGCAATAAATATAGGGGTACATTTATATTTTTGGATTAGTGTTTTTATTTTTTTGAGGGTAAATACCCAGTAGTGAAATTACTGGGCTGTATGGTAGCTATAATTTTAATTTTTGAGGAAACTCCATATTGTTTTCCACAATGGTTGCATCATTTTATTTTTCTACCAACAGGGCATGGAGGACTCTTTTTTCTCTGTGTTCTTGCCAACAGTTTTTTTTTTTTTTTAACGTTTATTTATTTATTTTGAGAGAGAGAGAGAGAGCATGAGCGGGAAAGGGGCAGAGAGAGAAGGAAACAGGATCCCAAGCTAGCTCCATGCTGTCAGCACAGAGCTGGTCACAGGACTCGGTCTCACAAACTGTGAGATCATGACCTAAGCCGAAATCAGGAGTTGGATGCTTAACTGACTGAGCCACCAAGGAACCCCAACACTTGTTGTTTATTATCTTTGTGATACTAGCCATTGTGACTGGTGTGAGGTAATACCTCGTTATGGTTTTTATTTGCATTTCCCTGGTAATTAGGGATGTTGAGCACCTTTTCAAGTGTTCAGTTGGTCATCCCTATGTCTTCATTGGAAAAATGTCTATTCAGGTCCTCTGCCTGTTTTTAATTGGATTTTTTTTGGTGTTGAGTTGTATAAGTTTTTCATATACTTTGGATGTTAGCCCCTTATCAGACATATCATTTGCAAATATGTTCTGCCATCCAGTAGGGTGCCTTTTTGTTTTGTTGATGGTTTACTTTGCTGTGAAAAAGCATTTTATTTTGGTGTAGTCCCAATAGTTGATATTTGCCTTTGTTTCCCTTGCCTGAGGAGACATATCCATAAATATGTTGTTAAGGGTGATGTCCAGGAGATTACTGCTTATGTTTTCTTTGAGAAGTTTTATGGTTTTAGTATCCCATTTAATTCTTTAATACATTTTGAGTTTGTGTATGGTATGAGAAAGTGGTCCAGTGTCATTCTTTTGCATGTAGCTGTTCAGTTTTGCCAGCGCCATTTATTGAAGGGATTGTTTCTACCTCATTGTACATTCTTGCCTCCTTTGTCACATTAATTGGCCATATAGATTAGGATTCATTTCTGGGATCTTTATATCATTCTCATAGTCTATGTGTCTATTTTTGTGCTGGTACCATACTGTTTTTATTAGTGTAGCTCTGTAGTATATTTTTGACATTTGGGATTGTGATACCTCCAGCTTTGTTCTTTCTCAAGATTGCTTTGGTTATTTGAGGTCTTTTGCGGTTCTCTACAAATATTTGTTCTGGATCTGTGAAAGATGCTATTGGTGTTTTGATAGGGATTGAACTGAATCTGTAGATTGCTTGGGTAGCAGATACATTTTAAAAATATTAATTCTTGCAACCCATGAACATGGAATATGTTTTCATTTTTTTGTGTCATCTTCAATTTCTTTCATTAATGTCATCTAGTTTTCAGAGTATAGCTCTTTTTCACCTTGGTTAAATTTAGTCTTAGGTATTTTATTCTTTTTGGTGCATTTGTAAGTGGGATTGTTTTCTTAATTTCTTTTTCTGCTGCTTTGTTGTTAGTATGTAGAAATGCAACAGATTTCTGTACATTACTTTTTTACCCTGTAACTTTACTAAATTCATAGTTTATTGATGGAGTCTTTAGAGTTTTCTATATATAGTATCATGTTATCTGAAATAATACCAGTTTTACTTCTTCCTTGCCAATTTGGATGTCTTTTATTATTTCCTTTTTCTTATTTATGTGGTTAGGACTGCCAGTACTTTAATGGCTACAAGTGGTGAGAGTGGTCATCCTTGTCTTTTTCCTGATCTTAGAGGAAGTTTTCACTTTTTTCCCATTGAGTGTGATATTAGTTGTGGGTTTTTCATTTATGGTCTCTATTATGTTGAGGTATGTTTCTTCTAAACCCACTGTGTTGACAATTTTTATCATAAATGGGTGTTGTATTTTGTCAAATGCCTTTTCTGTATCTATTGAAATGATCGTATGGTTTTTATCCTTCCTCTTGTTAATATTATGTATCACATTGATTGATTTGTGAATATTGAACCACCTTTGCATCCCTGGAATCAATCTCATGTGGTCCTGGTAAATGATCTTTTTAATGTGCTATTGAATCCAGTTTATTAATATCTTGTTGAGGATTTTTGCATCTATGTTTATCAAGATTTTTTTTTGTACTGTCTTTTTGTTTTTTGTAGTATCTTTTTTGTAGTTTTCTTTTTTCGTAGTATCTTTGTCTGGTTTTGGTGTCAAGATAAAGCTGGTTTTGTAGAATGAATTTAAAGTTTTTCTTCCTCTTCTCTATTTTGGAATAGTTTGAGTAGAATAGGTATTGATTCTTATTTAAATATTTGATGGAGTTCACTTATGAAGGCATCTGGTCCTGAATATTTGTTTGTTAGGAGTCTTTTGATTATTGATTCAATTTCATTACTATTAATTGATCTGTTCAAGTTTCTATTTTCTGTATTTTGTTTTCGAAGATTGTATGTTTCAAGGAATGTATTCATTTCTTCTATGTGGTCCAATATGTTAGCATTTAATTTTTCATAATATTCTCTTATAATTCTTTGTAGATATGTAACATCAGTTGTTATTTCTCCTTCATTTATAATTTTATTTGATTCCTCCCTCTTCTTGTTGAGTTTGACTAAAGGTTTATTTATTTTTCAAAGAAACAACTCTTGGTTTTATTGATCCTTTCTGTTGTTTTTGTAGTCCGTAGTCCACTTATTTCCATTCTAATCTTTATTATTTCCTTTCTTTTGCTAGCTTTGGGCTCTGTTAGTCTTTTTTTAGTTCCTTTAGAGGTAAAGTTAGGTTTTTTTATTTGAGATTTTGCTTGTTTCTAGGGTAAGCTTGTATCACTAAAATTCCCTGTTAGAACTGCTTTTGTTGTGTGCCAAAGGTTTTAGACCATTGTGTTTTACTTTCCATTTGTCTCCATGTATTTTTTGATTTCCTCTTTTATTTTTTCACTGACCCATAGGTTATGTAGTAGCTACCATTGCTGTTTGGCCTCCACATGTTTGTTTTTTCCTGCATTTTTTTCTTGCAAATGATTTGTTTTATTTTTAAAATAATTAACATACAGTTTAATATTAGTTTCAGGTGTACAATATAGCAATTGAACAGTTTCCATACAACACCTAATGCTCATCAACAGCAAGTGCCCTTTTTAAGTCCCATCACCTATTTAACCCATCCTCCCATCCACCTCCCCTCTGGTAACCATCAGTTTGTTTTTTTGTAGTTAAGAGTCTGTTTCTTTGTTTGCCTTTCTCTCTTTTTTCATTTTTTTGTTTTGTTTCTTTTTTATTAAATGTTTACTTATTTACGAGAGAAAGAATGCACAAGCGGAAGGGGAAGAGAGAGAAAGAGAGAGAGAATCTCTAGGAAGCTCCACATTCAGCACAGAGCTTGATATGGGGATTAATTCCTTGATGACTCTGCTGCTTCATTATTGGTGTATAGAAATGGAACTGATTTCTGTATGTTGATTTTATGTCTTGAAACTTTGCTGAATTCATGTATCAGTTTGAGCAGTTTTTTGTGGAGTCTTTCAGGTTTTCCATGTAGAGTATCATGTTGTCTGTGAAGAGTGAAAGTTGGACTTCTTTGCCAGTTTGGGTATCATTTCTTTTTGCTGTCTGATTCTTGAGGCCAGGGCTTCCAGTACTATGTTGATCATCAGTGGTGAGCGTGGACTTCCCTGTTGTGTTCCTGACCCTAGGTGAAAGATCTCAGTTTTTCCCCATTGAGGATGATATTATCTGTGAGTCTTTTGTATATGGCCTTTATGATGTTGAGGTATGTTCCTTTTATCCCTCCTTTCTTGAGTGTTTTTATCAAGAAAGGATGCTCTGTATTTGTCAAATGCTTTTTCTGTCCATACATACACCCTTACTTTGTGGGAGATTTTTACTGTTTCAATTTCTTTACTGGTTATGGGTCTGTTCAAGTTTTTTATTTCTTCCTGTTTCAGTTTTGGTAGTTTGTGTGTTCCTTGTAATTTATCCATTTCTTCCAAATTGCCCAATTTGTTGACATATAATTGCTCATAATATTCTCTTATTATTGTTTGTATTTCTTTGGTTTGGTTGTGATCTCTTTCATTCATGATTTCACCTATTTGGGTTTTTTTCTTTTTCTTTTTGATAAATCTGTCTATAGGTTTATCAATTTTGTTAATTCTTTAAAAGAGCCAGCTCCTAGTTTCATTGATCTATTCTACTGTTTTTTTTTTTTTTAGATCATTGATTTCTTCTCTAATCTTTATTATTTCCCTTCTTCTGCTGTTTTGGGGCTTCATTTGCTGTGTTTTTTTCCAACTCCTTTAGGTATAAGTATAGGTTGTATATTTGAGACATTTTTTCCTTCTTTAGGAAGGCCTTGATTGCTATATACTTCCTTCTTATGACCGCCTTTACTGTGTCCCAAAGGTTTAGGACTGTCATGTTTTCATTTTTATTGGCTTCCCTGTACTTTGCTATTTCCTCTTTAATTTCCTGGCTAACTCATTCATTCTTTACTAGGATGTTCTTTAACCTCCAAGTATTTGTGGTCTTTCTAACTTTTTTCTTGTGATTGATTTCAAGGTTCATAGTATTGTGGTCTGGAAATATGCATGGTATGGTCTTGATCTTTTTGAATTTGTCAAGGGCTGATTTGTGAGCCAGTGTTTGATCTATTCAAGAGAATGTTTTATGTGCACTCCAGAAGAGTATGTATTCTCCTGCTTTAGGATGAAATGTTCTGAATATATCTATTAAGTCCATCCAGTCCACTGTGTCATTCAAAGCTATTGTTTACATGTTGATTTTCTGCTTAGATGATCTGTCCATTGTTGTAAGTGGGGTGTTAAAGTCCCTTACTAATGTGGTATTATTATCAATGAGTTTATGTTTGTGATTAATTGATTTATATATTTGTGCTTTCACGTTGGGGGCATAAATATTTACAATTGTTAGATCTTGGTGGCTAGAACCCTTAATTATGATACAGTGCTCTTCTTCATCTATTACAGTCTTTCCAATCTAGTTTGTCTGATATAAGTATGGCTCCTCTGGCTTTCTTTTGATACCCATTAGCATGATATGTAGTTCTCCATCCCCTCACTTTCAATCTGCAAGTGTCATTATGTCTAAAATTAATGTCTTGTAGGCAGCATACAGATGGATCTTGTTTTTTTTAATCCATTCTGATACCCTATGTTCATTGATTGGAGCATTTACTCCATTTACATTCAGAGTGAATATTAAAAGATATGAATTTAGTGTCATTGTGTTGTCTATAGAGTTGGTGTTTCTGGTGATGCTCTCTGGGTCTTTCTAGTCTTGGTTGTTTTTGGTTCTTTTTTGGTTTCTTGTTTTTATTTATTTATTTTTTCTACAAAAAAGGGGAACTATCTCTCCTTTTCTGAATGACAGCCTTGGCTGGTTAAAGGATTCTTGGCACATATTTTTCCCACTCAGCATGACAAATGTATCTTGCCACTCCTTTATGGGCTGCCCAGTTTCTGTGCACAGATCTACTATGAACCTCATCTATCTTCCCTTGTAGGTGGAGGCCTTTTTTTCCCCTTGCTGCTTTCATGATTCTTTCCCTGTCTGTGTGTTTTGTAAATTTGACTATGATATGCCTTTGAAAGTTGGTTTTTATTGAATCTGATAGGAGTTCTCTGTGCTTTTGGATTTTGATGTCTGTGTCCTTCCCCAGATTAAGAACATTTTCAGCTATAATTTGCTCACGGAAACCTTCTGCCCCTTTTTCCTCTCTCTTCATCCTCTGGGACTCCTATAATATGAATGTTAGTCCTCTTTAATAAATTGTTGAGTTCTCAAAGTCTTGTATCATGATCTTGTGCCTTTGTTTTCCTCTTTTTTTAGCTTCATTGTTTTCCATAATTTTATCATTTATATCACTGATTTGCTGCTCTTTTTCATCCATTGTCACCATCATGGCATCCATTTGAGATTGAATCTTGGTTATAGATTTTAAATTTCTGCCAGACTAGATTTTGCTTCTTTCATCTCTGCAGAAAGGGTTTCTCTGGTGTATTCCATGTTTTTTTTTTCAACTCCTGCTAATATTCTTACTTTTGTGATTTTAAAGTCTAGTTTAGACATTTTACTTTAAACTGTGTTGATTAAATCCCAGTCATCATTTCTTCCTGTTCTTTCTTTTGGGGTGAATTCCTCCATCTTGTCATTTTAGAGGAAGAAAAAAAATAATAAAATAAAATGAAAATAAAAACGGTTAAAAACAAAACAAAATCAAATAAAGGAATCTAGATTCTAGTTGTGTTTTGGTCCACTTGTTAAGAGAAGCTTGATAGAAAAGAGGAAAAAACAATTAAAAAATAAGTTAAAATTAAAAAAGTTATAAAATAAAGAAAATAATATAGAATAAAACGTTGCTCTTTCTGTATCTAAGAAAGAAAATGAAAAGAAAAAAACAACATAAACAAAAACAGAAGAAAAAACAAATGAGCAAGCAAAGAAAAAGAAACCTAAATGAAGCTAGATTCAGTTTCCCCTAGAACTGAAACTTTGCAGCACACTATGGTTCATAGACTAAGCAGTTGGAAGGGATTTGTGCTGGTCTTCTGGGGGATGTGCTTGGAGGGCACATGTAAGTGGGGCTTGGTGTAAAGACTCCATTCTCCCCTTGGTGAGGCTGCTTAGCTCACTGGGGTCAATCAGTGCAGGTGGGCTAGAAGTGAAAATTGCTTCACCTCACTCTCTAGTCTCCAGAGTGTCTAGTCTGCCACAGATGCAGCAACAATTTCCCCTACTTTGTCTCAGGCTTCCATCTGCTTTCCATCTTCACTCTATCTGTGTCCAAGCTATCTGCCTGCTAGGTGGCACCTCTCTCCAGAGTTTTATCTCAGATTGGGTTGTGTTTCACAACCTCACACTTCAGAGATGCTTACAGTTTGGACCCATAGTGATTCTCTAGGGGAGCATTTCACTGTGCTGAAGTTGGTACTGGCTTGTCTCAGAAAATTTTCGCATGACTGTGCAGTGGCAGAGGCTCAGAGTTTATGGTAAATCGCAACACACAGCAACACTGCCCTCAGCCTGTGTCTTTGCTCCTATATCAGTAAATGTGGCAGCTCTTTGGGGCCTCCTCGGACTTTTGCCCATGAAGAGGCCATATCACCTCTCAAATGCACTCCAAATGGGAACTGCTTCTCCTTGTGCCACACGTGCTGCCCACTCCTGGGGATTCACCTTGCTTCCTTTTCAGGTGCACCACCAGGCACTGAGTTCCAAAACTTCAGACTCTGTGCTCCACTGTTTATAGAAAACTGGTGGTATTGAAACCCTCTCCTTTTTTCCCCATCAATGGTTTTGGGGAACAGATTTCTTGTCCAATCCCCTGCAAGTGTTTTTACTCTTTCTTCTCTCCAGCTACTTTTGGGGGTGGGAGTGCTTTTCTTGTACAACTCCAATGCACTGTACTCTCTTTCCTTTCTCTTTCTCTCTCTGTCCTCTCTCCATGAAATGGCTCCCTACACTCATGGCACCATGGCTTTTCTCTTCCCCAGTTCACCTCTCTGTATTACATACTTGCCAAGATCTCTTACTCAAATTATGCAGATTGTTGCATTAATCCTCAGATCAGTTTCCTAGGTATTCAAAATTGTTTGAGGTTGATCTAGCTTTGTTTCAGGGATGAGACAAGCTCAGAATCCCCATACTACTACTCCACCACCTTAACTCCTCCTAAACCAACTAAAGAAGTCTTAATAACTATAAGAAGATTGAAATCATATGAAGCATCTTTTACATCTTCAGTGTCAGTATGAAACTAGAAATCATTAACAGCTGGAAAGTGGGGAAAATTCACAAATATGTGAAAACTAAACAATATACTTATGAACAACCATTGAGTAAAAAAGGAAATCAAAAGATTTAAAAATATCTTGTAGCAAATGAAAATGAAAATACAGCTTATTAAAAATGATGGGATGCAGCAAAAGCTGTGCTAAGAGGGTAGCTTATAGTGATAAATGCCTACATTAAGAAAAAAGATAAAGAAAGAATGGATTTGCCTTTACACCTTAAGGAGCTAGGAAAAGAAGAGCAAAATATGCCCAAAATTAGCAGAAGAAAGGACGTAACAAAGATCTGGGCATAAATAAATGAAACAGGAATCAGAAGAACCATAGAAAAAAATTAGTGAAACTAAGAACTTTTTTTAAAAAAAGATAAATAATATAAATATATACAAGCCTTCAGCTAGATTAAGGGAGAAAACTGAAATAAAATCATAAAGAGGAAACATTACAACTGATATCACATAAGTACTAAGAATTATAAGAAACAATGAGCGATTATATGTCAACAAATTAGATAACCTAGAAGAAAGGGATAAATTTTTAAAATCTTATAATCTGACAAGATTGAGTCAAGAAGAAACAAAATATGAATAGACTAATAACAAAGAACAAAGTTGAAACAGTAATCAAGAACCTCTTTACTAAAAAAAGCCCAGGACTAGATGGCTTCACAGGTGAATTCTATCAAACATTCAAAGAAGAAATTATACCAGCTATTCTTAAACTTTTCCAAAACATAGAACACTTTTTTGGAAGACAGAACACTTGCAAGCTCATTCTATGAGGCCAGCATCATCCCAATACCAAATACAAAGACACCATAAAAAAGTATAGGCCAACATCCCTAATGAACATAGATGCACAATATTCAAGAAAATACTAGTAAACTGAATTCAACAGTCTTTAAAAGCATTTTACGTAATGACCAAGTGGGATTTATTTCTGGGATGAAAGGATGGTATAGCATACACATATCATCAATGTGATGTGTCACATTAACATAATGAAAGGTAAAATCTGCATGAGCATCTTAATAGGTGCAGAAAAAGTATTTGACAAATTTCATCATGCATTCATGATAAAAACACTCAACAAATTAGGTACAGAAGGAACTTTTTCAACAATAAAGTCTACATATGTAAAGGCCATATATGAAAGCTTACGTGTAACGTTATAATCAATGAGGAAAAACTTAAGTCTTTTCTTCGAAGATTCAGTACAAAGAAAGGATGCCTGTTGTTACTACTTCCATTCAAGATAGTACTTGTAGTTCCAGCCAGAGCAAATAGACAAGAAAAAACGTAAAGGCATCCAAATCGGAAAAGAAGAAGTAAAACTATCTCAGTTTGCAGATTAAATAATCATATGTATAGAAAACCCTAAAGATTCAACAACAACAACAACAACAACAACAGAAAACCCTGTTAGAAACAATAAACAAATTCCTGCAGGATACAAAATCACATACAAAAATCAGTTGTATTTCTATACACTAATAACGAGCTATCTGAAAACAGTTTAAGAAAACAATCCCATTTACAATAGCAACAAAAAAATTAAATACTTATGAATAAACTTAACCAAAGAGGTAAAAGAATTACACTTTGGAAAGAATAAAACATTGATGAAGAAAATTAAAGAAGATACAGAAATTGTGAAACATCTCATTTTTATGGACTGGAAGACTCAATATTGTTAAAATGTCTATACTACTCAAAGTAATCTACAGGGTTCAGTTCCAACCCTATGAAAATCCCAATGGCATTCTTTACATAAATAGAAAACAATCATAAAATTCATATAGATCCACAAAGAAACCAAATAGCCAAAGCAATATGGAGAAAGCTAGAGACATTATACTTCGTGATTCCAAAAGATACTATAGAGCTAAAGTAATTAAAACAGTATGATACTTACATAAAAACACATATATAGATAATTGGACAAGAATAGATAGCCCAGAGGTAAATTCAAACACTTATGGTCAACTAATCCCCAACAAAGGTACTAAGACTACAGAATGGGGAAAAGGATAATCTCTTCAACAATGATGTTAAAGTGAGTAATGCAGAAGACAATAATGTCCGGTAGCTGATTTCTCAAATATAGATGATATAAAACAGTGGATTCACCCTTTTAAGTCTCAGGATTTAAGCTTGAATGCAGTACACAATGCAACTATATTTAAAGAACAATGATAAAGACATTTTTACACAACTGGACACTTGTGTAGTTTGTCAAAAACTTCACTTAAGAAATTGCTGAAGAAAGAGAAAAAGGGTACCAATATAAGAATTTGTAAGGAGAAGAAATGATAAATATATGGGTTTACTTATCAAATACTAACTTTTTAAAGGATTAATAATTATGTGTACTTAGTATAATTAAAAATATGGAAGTAATGTGCCTGGAAGTAATAGCACATAGTTAAGATTGGAATAAGCTAAATGTTCTAGGATCTTAGAATTTTTTTTTTTTGGAAGAAAGATGAAGGTATTGATTTGCTTTGGATAGTCCAAGTAAGTATGTTAAAATATCTAGAGTAACTACTAAAAATGTATAAGAGACAGTATAATTTGAAAATAGGAAGAAGGAAAAATAGGATGAGAAAATACGAAACTCAGGCTATCCAAAAGAATAAACAAATGGAGGGAAAAAAAAAACTATAAAAATGGGACAAATAAATATAGAAAATATAATAAAATGAATCCAAATATTTCTGTAATCATAATAAATGTATATTAAAAGCTACACTTTTTAAATGTTTATTTATTTTTGAGAGAGAGAATGTGTGTTCACGTGAGCTGGGGACGGGAAGAGAGAAAGGGGAATAGAGGATCTGAAGCAGGCTCTGTGATGACAGCAGACAGCTCAATGCAGGGCTCAAACTCACAAACCCTGAAATTGTGACCTGACCCAAGGTCAGACACTTAACCAACTGAGCCACCCAGACACCCTGAAAACTACACTCTTAAAAGCACTAATACTGAGAACTTAGAATAGAAACCAAAATCTAGCTATATGCTGTTTATAAGAAACTCACCTAAAACATCAAAACAGGAAAAGTTTGAATGTCAAAGGATGAAAGAAAATATATAAGAAATTCTAACCAAAGAATGCTGGTGTAGTGTATTAATATTTGCCAGAATAAATTACTAATGATGGTTACTGTCTCGTGGCAAAAGTTTAAATGGATCAGGAGGTTGTAGCACATATTTTTCAAGGACACACGGAAGATGAACAAAAATTGACCATGAGATTTTCAAAGTAGTATCTGTAGGCCACTACAAGATACTTATATGTATATAAATAAGTGAAGTTTCCCCACCATTTGGAATCTTTTTTGAAAAGCAAATTTGTATAATAGGTTAAAGAATAAATTATAATTGAAAGTAAAAAGTAGTTGTAACTGAGAACTAATGAAAATAAGCAAGAAAATTTGAGGAATATAACTAATGTAAGTAAAGGGAAATTTATCACCTAAAATACTTAGGAAAGAAGAAAAGCTGAAAATTAATAGAAACTATTCATATTTATATTGTACATTGCCTAGCACAGTGCCAGGTACATATTGTTTCTATTTAGAGTTTGAAAGAGAACAATATAAGAAACCTAGAAGGAATAAAAATAATAAGATATGAGTAGAAATTAATTAAATCACAAATATATAGTGAAGATCAACAAAGACAAAAGTGTGTTTTGAAAAGACTAATAAAATTGTCAAACTGGTGATGCAATAGATTAGAAAGAATGAGAGCAAAGAGAAAACAGCATCCAAGAATGACAAAGGTAGCATAACAATGGAGAATATTATTAAATATTCCAAATACTTTAATATTGAGAGAATATTATGAACAAATTTATACTGATAAAAATTAAAAATTGGAAATATTCCTATTAAAATATAACTTACCAAAACTGACTCAGAAATAGACAACATGTATTAAAGAATTAAATTGAATTAGTAGTTAACAGTTTTTACACAAAGAAAACACTAGGCCCTGATACATTAACAGAGAAGTATTACAAACCCTTCTGGGGA
The DNA here is from genome assembly GCF_023721935.1 of Panthera uncia. Classification (NCBI taxonomy): domain Eukaryota; kingdom Metazoa; phylum Chordata; class Mammalia; order Carnivora; family Felidae; genus Panthera; species Panthera uncia. The sequence goes on along the minus strand of NC_064818.1, from coordinate 27,214,114 downwards.
TATATCCGTGTATTCTTATGTAACTTCCTGAGAACAGCAAAAAAACTATCAGCTTTTCAATTCATTACATAAAACTGATGACACCAATACCAACAGGCCAATTAAAGATGGGAATTCACATGCCAATCTAAGGACACAGAAATCTTAAAATATGAGCAAACTGTTTAGCAATAAAATAATTCATTACGACAGTTTATTCTAGGAAAGTGATATTAGTTCAACATTAGAATATCTATTGATGTTCTTTTTAAAAAATGTTTACTTACTGGGGCGCCTGGGTGGCTCAGTTGGTTGAGCGGCCGACTTTGGCTCAGGTCATGATCTCGCGGTCTGTGAGTTCAAGCCCCACGTAGGGCTCTGTGCTGACAGCTCAGAGCCTGGAGCCTGTTTCAGACTCTGTGTCTCCCTCTTTCTGACCCTCCCCCGTTCATGCTCTGTCTCTCTCTGTCTCAAAAATAAATAAACGTTAAAAAAAATTAAAAAAAAAACCTGTTTACTTATTTTTGAGAGAGAAAGAGAGAGAGAGAGAGAGGGAGAGACAGAGCGAGAGACAGAGCATGAGCAGGGGAGGGGCAGAGAGAGAGGGAGACATAGATCTGAAGAAGGCTCCAGGCTCTGAGTTGTCAGTACAGAGCCCGACACAGGGCTCGAACTGACAAACTGTGGGATCATTACCTGAGCTGATGTCAGACACTTAACCGGTTAACTGAACCACTCAGGTGCCTCTCTATTGATGTTATTTACCACAGAGAAAAACATATATTTTAATCTCAGGGGACACAGAAAACATTAGAAAAATTGAATGTAGTTTAAAACTTCTAGCAAGCTAGGAACAGTAGTGAATTTTTTTAACTTGCTAAAGGATTTCCATACAATTCTACAATAAACCTCACACTTAAATTTCAGGTATTATAACATTCCCCTTAAAATTAGGAATGAGACCTAATAATGAATGAAAATGAATAAATTATGGCAATACACATTAAAATGAATGAATAAAAAAAATAAAGCTTTTACAAAAAAGCAAGCAATATAAGAATCCATACAACATTTTAAA
>NC_064818.1:27140880-27212957 GCF_023721935.1 Panthera uncia | reverse complement strand
TACAACATTTTAAAAATTTATATAAAGGTTGAAACTTGCAATACTAAACCATATATATATATATGGTTTTTATATATATATATATATATATATATATAACATATATATATATATAACAACCATATATATATACATAGATATATACATATATATGTATACATATGTATATACATACACATATGGGTTTTTTTAGTGTATACATATATATGTATATACATGTATATACATACATATGTATGTATATACATATATGTATATACATATATATGTATGTATATACATATATGTATATACATATATGGGTTTTTTTTAGTGGTACAAATGTATGTGGTAAGCTATAAAGAGAAGAAAAATTATAATTAATGCAAAATTTAGGAGCAGAGGGGGTGAGGAAAGAGGGTACATAGCCACATCAGGAGGTTTAGAGCTATGAGCATATTCTTTTTCTTAAGCTGGTTGTTACATAGATGTTTTATTATTATTATTATCTTTATAATAATCTGTTATTTATGAAGTAGTTATTAAAATTTAATGAAATATATTAAAATAGTATAAATCTTAGAATAGGTGATGCTACGATGTTCTCTTTAAATTTAATAGGCATTTGTTAAATCTAGTTTGTGTGAAGCATTGTGCTAGGTATTGGCCTATTAGCACCTTACATTTGCAATATTAAGTGTGTCTATCTGCATATTTTATTAATAGGACAAGATTTCCTTGTAGAGCAAGTAGGTCAGGAATTATTATTTGTTTTATAGAGCAGAAAACTAGTCTTCTGTCAAGTTGAATAACTTGTCCAAGGTCAAATAGACAGTAATTAGAAGAGTTACAACTTGAACTCATTTCTCATGGGGCCCCTTCCCCTAATAATTGTCCTTTCCAAATACCAACTCTTTCAGAAATGATAGTGTTAGAACATACTAGGTCTTGAGTTTAATACATTTATTTGTTTATGTACCTGCCTTTCCCTATTAGATGGTGAGTTCTATGAGTAGAGGAATGGTGTCTTGTTAATATTTATATTTCTCACTTTCCACAACAGTGCCAGGTACATAGTAATTGTTTAATAAATATTTGTTGAAAAGATAATGAATTGTTGGCATTTGAGAACCTGGTGAGAGATTTTCATACATCTAATAAATGTTTATCCAGTAATAAAAGGACAGGATCGTCTATCTTAATGATTTAAAATGGAAAGTAATGAGTACATTGTAAATAAAATATGTGGCTAATAATGATGGCTAGACCTTGCTTGCTCTTGGCCTCTTGGGAATATTAAATACATGTTGTACATGGTATTATGGAATTGTTCAACTTTTATGATTTCATAAAAGCTTAGATTTCATTTCAAGCTTAGAAAAGGCTTTCAGGTGGCCAGACATAATAATGATTTTATTTCTTTTCTCCGAAAATTGGAAACGGTATAACTGAAATCCAGAACAGAGCTTAAAACAAAATCTTTTGAAATATTATGCATTTCATGTCAGTTTATCATCAATATTTATTTATTAGGTAACTTTTTTATTCCCACATTGTCATATGCTTCACAGAACTAGACAAGACGTAAAAGAAATTGTCTCCAATCTAAGACTTGATTACCTGTTGAGGAGATGAGAATAACATAAACCAAACTACTAGAGTCCAACACAGTAATACTCCTTCATGTCCTCAGTCATGTGTCATAATTTGGCTTCTCTAGGAGGATGACTCTGGGATGGCATTGAGTGCTGGTTAGTGTTAGTTTAGTATTAGTTAGGGAGTGTCCTAGTGAAAAATACAAATGAGAAGTAGCATGGAAGAAAAATAATTTCTGAAGGTTAATTTTGCTGTTCTTGAGTACATTTACTTAGTTTGTTGTTAGTCTTATTTTTTCTTCCTTGTTTTACTTATTTATTTAAAATGTTTATTTTTATTTTTGAGAGAGAGAGAGGAGGGGGAGGGGCAGAGAGAAAGGGAGACACAGAATATGAATCAGGCTCCAGGCTCTGAGCCATCAGCAGACAGTCCCACGTGGCACTCAAACTTGTGAACCAAGAGATCATGACCTGAGCTGAAGTTGGACGCTTAACTGACCGAGCCACCCGGGCGTCCCTTCTTCCTTGCTTTAAAATAAATTCACAATGTCAGTTTTCCTCTGGGCACCTTATATTTGAGATGAAATTCATTTCTTTTCTTTCTTTCTTTTTTTTTTGTTCAAAATAAACATCTATTATCTAGCTCTATCTATCTATCATGGTGTTTTTTTGTTTGCTTGTTTGTTTTTTGGCCTAAGAGTGTTAGACGTGTTTTAAAGTTTTTAAATTGGATTTTGTTTGTTTTGGTCATTATTTAATTTATTTTTTTTAAATTTGCTTATTTAAATTCAAGTTAGTTAACATACAGTGTAGTATTGGTTTCAGGAGTAGAACACAGTCATTTATCACTTACTTAAAACACCCAGTGCTCATTCCCCATCCACTTCCTATCTAGCATCCCCCAGTTTGTTCTCTGTATTTAAGAGGCCCTTATGGTTTTCCTCCCTTTCTGTTTTTATCTTTTTTTTTCCTTCCCTTCCTCTATGTTTTTGTCATTATTTAATTTTTTTAAGTTTATTTATTTATTTTGAGAGAGAGACAGCAGGAATGGAGAAGGGGAAGAGAGGGGTGGGGAAGGAGAGAGAGAGAAGGTCCCAAGCAGGCTCCCCCACTTCCAGCACAGAGCCTGACATGGGGCTTGAACATATGAAGCCGTGAGATCAAGTCCTGAGCTGAAACGAAGAGTTGGACGCTTAACTGACTGAGCTACCAGGTGCCTCTTAAATTAATATCTAGTTTCACTAAATTTTGGTCAGAAAATGTAAGTTTTAGGTGCACCTGGGTGGCTTAGTCGGTTGAGTGTCCAACCTTTGATTTCTGCTCAGGTCATAATCCCAGGGTCATGGGATTGAGCCCCATGTTGGTCTCCTCACTGAGTGTGTAGCCTGTTTAAGATTCTCTCACTCTCTTTCTCCCTCTGTCCTTCCCTTCCTCCTCCTCCTCCTCCTCTCTCAAATTAAAAAAAATATATAAAGGAAAAAAAAGAAAATACAAGTTTTAACTTACAAAATTTTTTGAAATTTTTTGAAACTTGTAGATTTTCTTTATGGCTTAATTTTGTGTTTTTTTAAAATTTTGGACATATATTTGGAAAAACGTATGTTCTCTCTTTATTCAATAGGCATTTCTAAAAAATCCATTATGTTGAGCTTCATGATTGAGATGCATTGTCTGCATCCTTGCTCTTGTTATCTACATCACATGTTTGAGGGAGGGGAGTTGAATTTTCCCATATTACAGCAGAATTCCATTTTCTCCTTGTATTTCTAGTGGAATTTTGTTCCATATATTTAGAAACTTATATTATTAGGTTCAGAAATATTCTTGAGTGTCATGACTTCCTGATGCATTATACCTTTTATTATTATATAATGTTCCTCTTTATCCTGTTTAATAGTGTTTGCTTTGAATTCTTTTTTTTTTTCTGATTTTAATATCGATATTCCTGGCTTTCTTTCTATTATCATTTTTGTGATATATAATTTAGCATTAATTTCATTCATTTATGATTAACAACCAGTTTTATAAAAAATGCATGAATTCTTGTAAAATATCATAAAATGACAGAAATATGTAAAGGAATTATTTGTGTTCCTTTTTATTCCACCTCTGTTCCATTCTTTTTGCCAGAGATATTAAGGGTTTGGTGTATATTTTCTGTATTCTTTTCTGGGTGGAGACACTTTTTTTCCCTTTTGTTATTATTTTTTTTCTGAAACTCCTATTAAGATGGATGTTGGCCTGTCTGGGTGAGTCTTGTGGCTTTTAATTTTATTTCTCATAGTTTGCATATTATTATCATTTTTCATTTTGGCAGGAGTTTTTGGCTTTGTTTCCTCATCACTCATTTTGCTATTAGTTGTTCATTCTGCTGTTCAAATCTTCTATTGTGTAATTTTTATAACTGAAATACCATTTTTAACTTCCAAGAACACCTATGGTTTTATTGTGGCTATTCTTTTCATAGCTATGTAAATGTTTAAATCTGTTGAGGATGTTAATTATACTAATTATATATCCTTCATAGTTTAGTACTTCTGTTTGTTGAGTTTGAGGCCTCTCTAATTCTTTTGGTATTTCTCAAATGTTTGGCAATTAACCACTTGCATAAGGATCACTTTGGGTGCTAGTGAAAGTGAAGATTTCTGTTCCCCTTTTAGATCTACTCCAGTGATGGGGTCATGAATCTTTTTCAAGAAACAAGCTTGCCAGGTGATCCTTATGCACACTGAATGTTGAGATCCATTCATCTAGATTGTATAGCTACTGGTATAAATACACTAGTAGCTGCGGTGTATTTAACATCTTAGTTTCACTAAGTATTCGGGTAATTTCCTTGCAGCCACTGTAAGTAAGATCCTTGATAACAGGAGTGTTAGGTCAAGTTGTTATACTTGAGTAAACAGATAGAGGTGCTCCTTTAGACCAAGAAAATGGTTTGTCCTCCCAGAATAAGAACTTCTTGTCCCTTGTGGTGGACATTGTCTAGATTCTCTGGTTGGAGATCCCACTCTAGGTTTTTAAAATTACAACTCCCACAAAGTGTCTTAAGCTGAAGTCCATACGGAATCATTTTTAGAATCCAGGTTATCTGTGGATTGGATGGGAAAAAAACAGATCTTTATTTTCAAAATTGGATCTGAAATTTACCATTTTGTTCAATTATTAATACAGGTGACAATCCATAGTAGCACTGGCACTGCATAAGACCTTGTCAGCAATAGAAATTACAGATATTTTCATGCCGCATTACAGGTATACAAAATATCATTTTATGCATGTCACTACCTCTAAATTATGGGAGTTAAGGGATCCACCGCTAGATTATTATTTCATGTGTTAATATGACACATTGTAAAATATTTTTATAACTGTCACTGTAATTGGTTTCCTTTTAAACCTATCTTTGATTTCACGCATTATAGTCATTGTTTTGAGAAGAGATTTTAATTTTCACCAGACTGCCAGTGGAGTCCAAGATGCAATAAAGGTTAAGAACCTCTGTTCTTGACTTGTGACTTCAGTCTGGGTCAATTGCTGAGTCAGTTTTTTGTTTTGTTTTGTTTTTTGTTTTTTGAGAGCAAGATATTGGCTTAATTTTTCTCCCCTTTAATTACTTAGCAGACAATGTATTGCAGTCCTAAATCCTCTGATTCTAGGGTATGGTTGGAGTCTTAATTTTTTTGAAGTCTTTTTTTTCCCTAAGTGGAATTGCTCTTTGTTTTTACTTTTACTGTTAGCCTTTTCTTCCTCCTTCCCTTCTTTCCCCTTTACCTCTTATACTTTCCCTTCCTATTGTCTCTTAATTTGTTCTTTTCATTTTTTATTTAGAAGCTAATACCTGTTTGCATTTAAATTTAAACAACAACCTCTAGTGATTTTTGGGGAACTAACATTAAAAACAAAACAAAACAACATAAAAAATAACATTACAAACATTAAAAAATTAACAGCAATCAAAACAAAACATTAAAAACATCTGCCAACTCAGGAAACTTTCACAAAGGTAGGAGAGAAAGACAACTTTGATTATGGAATAAGCATTTAACCAGAATGTGATATTAATAATCACAAGCAGTCCACTAAGGATTGCAGATACAGAAAGAAATTTCACCATTTTATACAGCTAAGCAGATGCCAACCCATTATATACATGTTCTCAAGATAAATAATAACTAGTTCTCAAGAGGACTTGATAGTACCATTTGTATACATAGTTCATCCTAAATTAACCAGGTAATTAGAATGACGGTCTGTGTTAGCTAACTGATTTTATCCATAGGAACATTTAACTTCATATATCTTTATGAGGGGAGATAGTGTGTGACTTGAGTCAGGTGCCCACAGAAGTTAGGCTTCTGTCTTCACACAGAAACTTGAGATATAGGGGTGCCAACTTTGATGATTACATTTCAAAGAGATGGCTCCCAGGTCATTGAGAAAGGCATTCTTGGGTTGAAAAGCTGGCAAGAAGCTTATTTGGATTTTAAAAAGATTTACATGCATTTCAAAGGGACAGAGAAAAAGTTACAGTAAATTTTCTAAAATATATGATGAAAAAAAAGGTGTGGGGGCAGTTTTTCATTGCCCCAGGGAAATTATTTTTTTTCATTTTTAGATTTATATTTATCTTTACTTATCTCCCAGAAACAAGCATTTTTTAACCACTCTTTGTATGTTATTCCAGAGGTGTTTCTCTATATACAAGTGTGGGTATAACTAAGGGATAATATCCTGGCATAGTAACTGTTCTGTAAATGTTTGTTGAGTCAGAAACATTTGAGGCTCTGTTCTCGTGGCTCTTATCTAATTTAGCAAGAAGCAATCAGGAAAAGTTTTATTGGAAAGAGAACCGTAGTGGGTCTTAAGAATGAGGACAATTGTTACAGGACATTTAATGACTTTCAGTTATTTAAAGGGGTTTTACAAACTCTGATGCTTACACAAATATAAAGATTTTCAATGTGGGTTGGTACATGGGGACTCTTTAATAAGATGATTTACCAGCAAGAGAGTCCTTATCTTTTTTATGGGGACTGGCAGAAAACCCCCATACAGGAACACATCATTAAGGATGAATAGCGGAACGGAATTGAAGTTAGGCTTACTTGGGACTGTTCTGTCAGTTTGATTAATCAATAAATCGGTGTATTTTGTTTAGTTCAAGAGCTTATAAATTTAGCTTTCTTATTAGCAGCGATTAAGACATTTTATAGTACTTACTTGGGGGGAAAAAGTACTTTCAGATCTAAGAGATTTGCCTTAAAATTTCTTTTTAGTAGAAGCTTGTTTGTTTCTTAGGGAAATCACCTTCCTAAGTTCATATTTTTCTTTTTTCTTTCTTTATTTTTATTTTAGAGAGAGAGAGCATGCACATGAGTAGAGGAGTGGGACAGAAGGAGAGATAGAGGGAGGGAGGGAGGGAGAGAGAGAGAGCGAGAGCGAGAGTGAGTGAGAGAGAGAGAGAGAGAGAGAGAGAGAGAAAATATGTTAAGCAGGCTCCATGCCCAGCACAGAGCCCAACTTGGGGCTTGATCCCATGATCCTAGAATCATGACCTGAGCTGAAACCAAAAGTCTGGATGCTCAAATGACTGAGCCACCCAGGCACCCCATATTTTCCTCTTTTAAAGACAGAGTAATGAAACTGGAATTCCCAGCCCATGTTCCTAAACACTGTACCATAGTGTCTATAGTAGGAGCAGGGTAGACAACATGGCTTGGTAACCAAATCTGAAGGAACCATGATGAATGCCAAGCTAGGGAATTTAGATTTTATTAAGTAAGGTATATTTAATTAGGAAGAGGGGAAATCAAATAGATGTTGTAGGAAGATTAATCAGCCATGATGTTCAGATTATTTATGTTCAGGGCTACATGGATGAAGGCACGAAGAATCAAGAGATTTTTGTAACATTCTAAGAGGTAATAAGGACCAAAACTAGTGCAGTTGAAATGGGAAAGGGAAGGGACAGATATAAAGAAGAAAGAATTGACAGCTGTAGTAACTGTAAAGATTGAGAAAGGAGAAGTGTCCCAAGATGACTTACATATTAAGTTAAACCTATGCTTAGAGGAATGGTGGCATCAGACCCTCAAATAGGAGGATGAACAGAGTTAGGAGAGGGAAGATATCATATGGAGCAAGAAAGATAGCCAAAAAGAAACTATTATAAGCTTCTGAGTATTCAACGATATATTTTTGGAGTTAGAATTATGAGGGGAAATTACTTGGCATGTGAACTGAAATAAGCAACTTATTATTTTCATACTGTTCCCTTCAATAATATTAGTTAAAATTATTCTAGGTTCAGAAGGCTCTCTAGCCTTTAGCTTTATTAAGGTTAAGATGTCTGTGATGTCCTCTTCTTAGAGCTGTAGATACAATTAATAATCAGATTATCACAGGCCATTTGGAATGTTGTATTTACTATGTAAAGTGATGAGTTATGTTCACTTTTTTTAATGTTTATTTTTGAGAGAGAGAGAGAGCGAGAGCATGCATGTGCTCAAGCTGGGAGAAGGGCAGAGAGAGAGGGACAGGGAGATCTGTCAGTGCAGATCCTGTTGCAGGACTCAAACTCACTAACCATGAGATCATGACCTGAGCTGAAATCAATATCAGCCACTTAATTGACTGAGCCACCCAGGTGCCCCAGTTATGTTCACTTTGTTTCTGCCACATGTAGCATGGCCAATCTGTTAGACAAAGCGCTGTGTTCAAAACGGATTGCTGCTTATTTGAGAAATGACAATAAGCTGAAGTCAAGAAATGTGAATCGTTATTAATTTTTTACATTTGAAAATTAGTAAAACATAATTTAATTGGTGTTGGTCCTCTGAATTCTAGCTTTAATTTAGAGGAAACTGTTTTTGCTCTAATCAAAGTATGGTGAATGGAAAATTTTAGACTTTGTTATTACGATATGGCTTGATGAAATTGGTTAATGGTGTGAGTCCCAGCAGAGTGCCATACTTTGCTCTTTAGGATGTTGATTACTGCTTTATTACAGAGAACATTGCACAGTGGCCATGCTTTTCCTAGAGTTTGGCAACTTAAACTGCTAAGTTTAAGATTTAGGGTTGCCAAAATCCAGCCGTGGATATTATTTACAAGCTTTATTTGCACATTTTAGTATTTATAGTAGATTTGGAAAGGCAAGAAAAGTGGCAGGCAATTATATTTTGAAACCTCATTAAACTTTATGCCATGAATAGAATTTCAAAGCTTGTTTTCTGAGAACAGTTGAATAGGATAAGAGTCTTTGTCAATTCTAAACACAAACTTTTTGTTGAAATTACTATTGTGAAGAAAATACTGCTAACATATTAGTTTTTTTAAGTTTATTTATTTATTTTGAGAGAGACAGAAAGCAGGAGAGGGACAGGGGGTGGGGTGGGGAGAGAGAGAGAATCCCAAGCAGACTCTGTGCTGTCAGTGCAGAGCCTGTTGTGGGGCTCAAACTCACAAACTGTTAGATCATGACCTGAACCGAAATCAAGAGTCAGGTACTTAACTGACTGAGCAACCCAGGCACCCCAACCAACATATTAGCTGTTATAATAAATGTGCTTAATGTTTAAAAGAAATGGCAAAAATATCTCATGCTTTCTTCTACAAATCTGGGGCTGTCTTCATTATCATACAACCTGTACAGTTAGATAGGGCCCTATGGATAGAATGATCTCAAGTTGCTATCTTAAAATTCTGAATACATTTTGAACAAAGGGTCCTGAATTTTCATTTTGCACTGAGCCCATCTCCTCCCCCCTGCCTATCTAAGTTCTTGGGTCACTTTCAGATTGACTTGTGTTCTGCTTAATTTCCATCACCTGATCCCAGCTCACTCTTAATGTGTAAAATCCAAGGTATAATTGCAATTAAAGTGAAGCCTGCTAATTTAGGTTGATTACTGACATCTAAGCAGTTTGGACTAAGTGCAAGTCACAAAATCTCAGCTTTGTTAGCCACAAATGACCACTTGAGGTTAAATGAATAATTTAGCAGGCAAAATCCAAAAAAGCAAGGACCAAAAGCCCCAGAGCAAAGGGAAGAAATGAAAAGCAATGGACAGACATGAAATGCCTGCCAACACTCTGGCTCCTCTCCATGCCTACTATAAGCCATTCAATTGGCATATGTTGTACCCTACAGATGTAAAAGCAGCCTGTGCAAATGTATACAAGACAGATGCATGGATCTGTCATACAGCTGCCGGAGGTTATATTTGTTAAGCAGCCTGTCAGTAGACATGAGTTTTGAACAATGTCAGTAGACATTGTTTGTAGGAGGTAGATTAATCTTATATGTTTCACAGGGAACCTGTACTGTTTTCTAATAGGCCTAGTGGCTTCTTCAATGCCTAGAATGAGTCTGACCTTTTTTTTTTTTTTTTTTTTTTTTTTTGCATTACTATCTTAGTTGTGTGACTATTGGGTTAGTGTATGAGGTCAGCTTACAGAGAGAGAGGGAGGCCAGAGGCAGAGTGGGAACTCTGGTGATATATGAGGCAGTGTAATAAATAGGTTCTGCCATTGGGTGAGTGACCCAGAGACACAGAGCATCAGTTGAGCTCAACGGACTTACTGATGAAAAGCAGATGAGACACATCATTCTGAAGGTGGTAAGAATAGTGTTTTATTTGACATTTTCCAATATTGAAGAATTTCTAAGTCTGAATATTCCTAATTTAAATATAGGGCTTAAAATATTTGTAGTAAAGTATAACATATATGGTATTTATGTTACAGTTGTCATTGAAAAGGTGAATGAAAATTGTATACATGACCCTCTTTTGGGTTTGGGGTGATAAATGTGGAAACAGCAATAGACTCAGCATAATTATCTATCCTGGTATCTGACCTTGGACATCTTTGGAATACTGGAACAGTAGGAGTGGCTTGAGCTAGGAAAGGCATGAGAGTTTTGACCTGCTGCAGAACCCCACTCACTGTCCTCATCATAAATGGAATTGGAGATGAGGTCACTTTACCTCTAGCAAACAGGCTTCAATTTACCAAAGAGCCTCAGAACCACCTATGTTAGAGGGAGAAACACATTCAGTGCTGATGCAGATGCTATATCAACCAAGAATCCCAGCTCTGAAGGAATTTTGTGCTTTCTTGAGGTAACATCAAATTAGTTTGCCTCACTTTAAAAATGGAACATTGAGTGCTCTACTCTTTTTTAAAACCACTATTTTAATTTTATTTTTTTAAATGTTTATTTATTTTGAAAGAGAGACAGGAAGTGTGAGTAGAGGAGGGACAGAGAGAGGCACAGAATCCAAAGCAGGCTCCTGAGCTGTCAGCACAGAGACTGACACAGGGCTTGAACCCACAAACTGCAAGATCCTAACATGAGCTAAAGTCAGATGCTTAATTGACTGAGCCACCCAGTCTTTTCATCAATTCCTATTTCCTTCCCGTTTCCTTGACTCATAATTCCCAAGGATATGTTGAAATTTCCACACACTTTTTCCTTGCCAGATCTTCAACTATGGAACTAGCAGACATGGCCACAATTAAATTGTAGTAAAACCTTGGTTTGAGAGCCTAATTTGTTCTGGAAACACGCTTGTAATCCAAAGCACTTGAATATCAAAGTGAATTTTCTCATAAGAAATAATGGAAACTCAGACGATTTGTTCCACAACCCAAAAATATTCATATAAAAATGATTACAGTGCTGTAATATAATACAAAATAATAAAGAAAATACAAAATATAAAGAAAAATCAACAAATTAACTTGCACTTACCTTTGAAAACCTTTGTGACTGATGTGAGGGAGACAAGAGAGAGGAGGGTTATTTTGTAGGATGACTTTCACTATCCCTAAAGGAATCATTGCTAGCTATTGGCTGAGTGGAACCTTTTTGTTTTCATGAAGCTTTAACATGAAACCTACCCAATGACACATACTTTTGCTTCCTTTTGAGGATTTCATAGAAATGTGACATTGCATTGACCTTAAACAGATTCATGGCTTTCACTGCTACAGCCTTATTCTGGTGGTGCTTTTCTATAAAATTTTGCACTGTTTCCCACATTTTACACATCTGCCTGATTTCATTTGAAGTGAGGTATTCCTCTACCTTTTTCTCCTCTTCCTCTGTAGACAAGATCTCCTCCATAAACTCTTGCTGTGGCTCGTGATGCAGATCCATTAGTTCGTTGGTGGTCAGCCTCTGGCCATGTTCCTCCACCAGCTCTTGAATGTTATCCTCATTCGCCTCCAGTCCCATGGTCTTCCCAAGGACACAATTTCATTGACAACTGGCAGCTCCTATTCATGAGCAAGCCCCTCTAGGTCATGTCCAAGAATGCAGTCAGGCCACAGTTTTCTCCAAGCAGAATGAGGGTTCTCTTGGTGACTCCATCCTAGGCTTTATCAATGATCTTGAGGCAGGTCTTGATGTGGAAATGATTTTTCCAAAACCCTTGTTTGTTCCTTTGGTAACCTCAAAGCATTGCTGAAATAGTGCTTTTGTGTAAAGCTTTTAAAAGTTCAAAATGACCTGCTGATCCATAGGTTGGAGGATTGGAGTGGTTTTGGGAAGAAGGAACTTGACCTTAATGGATTGAATTCCTTCAGTAAACCGTCCTCAAAAGCCAGAGGATGAGCAGTAGCCGTATCCATAACCAGCAAGGCTTTGAGTGACAGATTCTTTTCTAAAAGGTATTTCTTCACTACAGGACCAAAGACTTCATTTATCCACTCAACAAACAAGATACGAGTAACCCAGGCCTCGTTGTTGGACCTCCACATAATGTTTACCTGGTTTTTCTGCACCTTGTACTTCTTGAAGGCTCATGGATTCTCAGAATAATATGTGAGCAAGGGCATGACTTTGAAATTCCCACTTCCATTAGCATAAAACAAGAGGATGAGATGGTCTTTCATGTGCTTGTGACGGGGCATTACATTCTCTTTTTCCATAATGTAGGTCCTCTTCGGCATCTTTTTCCAAAAAAAGCCCCATCTCATCATAATTAAAAACTTGCTCTTCAGGTAACATTCAGAAACCATGAGCTTCTAGAACTCAGTAGCAAATGCCTCAGCTGCCTTAGCATTTGAACTCACAGCCTATCCATGCCTCACAACACTATGGATGCCACTTCTCCTCTTAAAGTTATCAAATCATTTCCTGCTTGCCTTGAAGTGTTCTTCGTTTTCTGTTGAGGTCTCTGGCAGTTTACTTATGAGGTTGGTGTACAAGGCCTTTTCGGTCTCGCAGATAAAGTTCTTGGTCACAGTATCATCTGCTAGTTGCTTCTCATTTAGCCAAACTAGACACAACTTTTCTACATCTTCCAGAAAACATGGCTGTTGCTTTCGTATTCTCGTAACTCCTTTTGCTGCATCTAACCCCCTTATTTCTTCTTTTTTCTTTAATATTGTGCAAATGGTCGACATAGACTTCTTATAAAGTCTTGCAATTTCGGCCACTCACATACCTCATTTATACTTCTGGATGATTTCCTTCTTAACTTCCACCATAATCATCTTCTTCTTACAGCCTTTATTTTCAACCTTTTACTGCATGTGGGCCATCATATATGCTCACACAGATGTTGACTATAGTACAATATTAATAAACTCTTGTCATATACTGTATTTAACGTAACTGGCAATAAGGCAGCAGAGGAAAGGGTACAGGCAGCCTGACCTAGAATGAAGCAAAGCATTCCTAAGCTTACTCTTATATGGAAAAGCAAAGGACTGTCCATAGATGCTTTGAAGTGACAAAAAATATACTAGTGCCAGTTGTGCGCACCTTCCAGTATTCTGAATAATCATTGCTTTCTGCCAAACACCATAGCCTGAAACAGAGCATCCGACAATGGGAGATGATCACCCACAATCCCAGAGAGAGTGGTGGTGGGGGGGGGGGGGAGAAGAAACATTGGCTCAGTTGTGATCATGTGATGTTCGGCATCACGTACTACTCATATTGCAAGACATCACTCGTTTATCAAATTAAAATTTATTAGAAATGTTTGCTCGTCTTGCAGAACACTCACAGAACTAGTTACCCACAATCTAAGGTTTTACTGTAATTTGGAACCCTTTAAATTTAATAATTTCTCATCTAGACTATGGAAAAATAATCCTGTTTATTTTTACCTAAATTAGTTTTTACTAACACCTGATACTTTCTCCCATTAGCTTTCCTGATATACATCCCTTATAGTCTCTCTATCTAGATAGGACACTCCTTTTAAGGGCTAATTTTGGCCTTTATATTGAATTACTTTTTTTTGTCAGCAAGGCAAGGGGAGACAGAGTCCTTACTACAGTTTTACTTGGCATTCATAATGGTAAATTAATGATTTATGGCATCCTGACTAGAAAAGTCTGAAATGGAATCCAGTGATAGAAATTTCCTTCATGGTATTATGTATTGCCAGATTTAAAGTATATAGTTTATGCTATTTAATAGTATATCACGCTGCATAAGATTGGTATCTAATTGAAAAATAGTCTCGTTATGTAGATGCATTCTTTTAACATTAATTTTGTTTTTAATGTTCTGTATCCCATTCATCAAAGCTATGAGAATGTTGTAACATTCAGAAAGGGATATGTTAGACAACTTCAGTTCTTAAAAACATAGAAAAGTCAATGGCTTTTTAATATCTTCTCTAGTGATGGAAACTGGATTTTTTGGGCTAAATTGTCAAGTGTTTTATAATCAATCATTCTCTTATCACCTAAATGTCCTGCTGAATCAGAGGAGCACATTGGTTGCATTATACCAATGTGCATGACACAGGAGCTTTAGCAAATTACTTCTACTTCACCATCTTTCTTCTTACCTCCTCTGTCTTCCTTTCTCCTCCCTTCCCTGTCTCCTTTTTTCTCAGTCCCCTCCTCAAATTCCCTCCCATCCTTTTCCCTCATTCTCTCCCTTTGCCTCTCCCTTTCCTTCCTTTCTCCTTTCCTCCTCCTTCTTGTATTTCACATAGTTTTTTGCTTTAATAGAATTAAATATCTAAATTAGATTGATTAATCACCAAGAGAAAAAGTAAAGCCTTCTGGTAAAATCTCCAAAAGATCAAAGAACAGCAGAATTAATGATCCTGGTTTAACATTTTTCTGACCAACTTTTGAGTATGTTATTATACAACTGTAAAGCAAAAAGATCTAAATAGCAGTAAGTACATAATCAGTTGATTTTTTTTTACATAATTTGGAAAAGACATTAAGTCAGAGACTGACCTTTCTCTGCACCTTATTATGAACAGCAGTGACACTATTCTTTTTGAATAAAAAAAAAAGAGAAGGATATAAAATGGAACAACATGGATTACACTGTGGACTAGGTGAATGTTATCTTTGGTGGTCCTCTCCATCTTTCCTTTCAGAATTATTTTTTCTCAGGGTATCTGTTCTCTCTTTTCCCATTGATACCCAGTATCACCCAAGACATGCTTCCTGCTCTCCCACACTGTGATTTATGTTTTCTGGAACTATCTCTTTCTCTTACTTTAAGTAACTTATTCCCAATTAGTCTTAAGGAAAAAGGATATGATAAAATAAGGCCTTAATGAATGACAGTAGGTTAAAATCCTGTCCCCACCAGTGCTTTCTCTAAAGATATATGTCAGTTGAGGGAAATAGTACCTTTAGTCACAATCAGCCAGTTGCTTTTGGTATAGATATAGGCACCAATGGTGATTCTTTGTTGTAGGGGAGTTTTTCTAAGCAACAAATGGCAGTACAGAGGTACTGAACTTTTCTACCTGCATCATTATCTTTTATCTAGTGAAACCCAGCCAAGAGGATATTGTAAAAAAGAAGAATCTTATGTAGAAAGTAAAATGAAAACCAGTTTCTAGAGCTGTGCTGTCCAATGTAGTAGCCACTTGTTAAATGTCGTTATTTGAGTTTGCAATTAAATCGTCAATTAAATAAAATTTAATATTTAGTTCCTCAGTTGCATTAGCCACATTCCAAGTGTTTAATAGCTACATACAGTAGTGTACAATACAGTAGTGACTACTGTATTGGCCATTGTAGATAGAGGAAATTTTCATCATCACAGAAAGTTTTTTTGGATACCACTCTAGAGTATACTTTGCAGTCAATACAGTTTCATTCCAAATTCTAATCAAGACTATAGTCTTTATGGAGATCCAGAAAGATACTTTTGAGGCACTTGTAGGTTAATACATTCTAAATACAGATGATCAAACCCAATGACTTGAGCAATTTTTTTCCTGTTTTTTTTTTCTTTTTCTTTTTTTGTTGTTTCCCAGTTAAGTAGAACTTAGAAGTGTTTGAGTTAATTTATATTTAACTATATATTTAACTCCAGAAAAAAAAGGAGATTCCTAACTCTTTTCATGCCAGAAGCATCTTTAGTTGTTTGTAATAATATTCAGAATACCACCTCCAAAATCTCTAAATAGCTGTGTTGTAGAGAACATGAGGAGGGACCACATTAAGAGTGTCTAAAGGATGCTCTTATTAAGAGCATCATCACCTAACAGTCATGTTCCTGCTCATAATTTTTTAAGGGTTTCTAGGGCAGACATGACTTTGAGAGTTTTACAGTTATTAGGCATGCCTGTGCTACATTGGCTACTCTTTTTTCTATGTTCTATGCAGAATCTACCCATGAATCCAGGGCTTATGCTTAACATGCTATTTTTCCCAAAGGACATAATTATAGACAGAAATAGAAGGTATAATCAAATAGAAATAGAGCACAAATGGGATTACTTATTTTTTTCCAGTTACCCCCTGTGTACCTTTTCTCTCCTTTGTCAATGCATTTCTTTCCGGGAGAACTGCACAAGCATAACAACTGGCATAAACCTTGGAAATGGCAGGAACTATTCAAATGTTTCTTTGAATTTTGCAGATATGTATTCAGTTAGGTTACAATCAGTAAAACACATGGACATAGAAGGTAGGACATGCATGACACTGCTGACAAAATTGAGAATTACTGTTACTTAAAAATATCGGTAGATATGGTGTATTTTAATGACAGTATTATTGCTTATAAAAACTATCTGTATTTTCTCTAAGTTCACTGTGAACAAAATAAATGAATCATCATTGCTGATGTATTTGTAGGATTTTTTTACACATTTTTTTATACGTCACACCATAAGTAGAGATGACAAACACATAAATACATATTTCCAAGTAGATAATCAATAACAAAGACTTAACTTGCTCCTTCTTTAATATATATTGCCTCAGTCAGCAATATTCTGATAAGAATATACACTAAGATTCATGCAGTATTATATTCAATATTACAACAAAATCAACATCTTTTTAGAATTTTATAATTCTTTTAAAAAAAGGATTTGTAAATAGAAGAATCCTTGAAGGTTTATTTTATTTTCAATATAACCAGATAAAAACTGAAGCAAACAATTCATGATTTGGTGCTGTGCATAGACTGAATTGCTAAACTCTGACATAAATATGTCTAGAAGAAGAAGTTACTACCTCAGGTGAAATGAATTAGATGATTGAAATTTTTATTGGTGTTCTGATAAAACCACAGTCACAGTATTCATTGGGCTATTTAAATGATGTACACTCATCATTTAGAGGAAATTTTTTAAGGGTGTCTGTGTATATTTAATTTAATTTATAAGCATATTTAGTGTCTTTCTGAAATATTTTCTGTTTTTCTGTAATATTAATATACAACAGCATGTTCATTATGTACATTTTTATTTACTATAGCTGATTATGTAGTTAACTGTGTGTAAATTACACTAATTTACTGAAGTAGTATAAATAATATTTGTTGATAATTTTGCTAATTTATAGTTTATTCCTCACAATATGCCTTTTTTAAAACAATTTTTATATCTAAAGCTTCCATTTTTTAGATTATTTAAATGGAAATGCATTCATATAAGGGATATTTTAGACAAAGGAGAGCCTGTGAGTTCTCTCAATAGCATTTTCTGTTCGTAATCATAAGGAGAAATTTTGTTCCATTTTTATCACTCACTCTGAAGATTGATAAGGTAGTTGTGTGAGGAACATTATTTTCTGCTATGCAGTTATTATTTCTGCTGCTCCCACCTTGAAACACTTGCATGTGTTTTTGTGAAGAATGTTGGTACTTGATTATAATCATAGCTACATCTCTTTTGATAGGCAATTTCACTTTGGAGAATAGGTGTAAGATTTTTTTGTGTTTTGAATGTAAATTGGATCAATCTTATCATAGAATATAGAGTGTGTGAATGATGAATAGGATTTATTACATCATGTTTATTAAAATACAGAAAACTTTTCCAACCTTATTGATTTTATGCTTTAGCTTGCTTCATATTTTTTTTTATAACTTCCTGGTATACTATTCCTGGTAAGCCATGGCCAAAGTCTAGTTCAGAATCTGAAGTGTGTTGGATGATTAATAAATACCCATGGAAAAGAATAGCTATCTCATACATATCTGTGTAGTATATAGAGTATTCTGTTTTAGGAAGTATAGCTTCCTTAATAGTACTCTATGGCTCTATTCATCAGGAGTAAATTGTAGTACACATGAAATTAAAAGTAGAATTAGCAAGGAAACTATGATGTGGGACCTACCCCACCAGTTATTAAAATATGTTATAAAGCTACACCAAATCAATTCCTGTATGACAGGTGTAGGTTTTATTTCCACCACTCTAAAAGTAATAAAATAAAGTCTTAGATAGTTTAAACCACTTTCTTAGTATGAGTGGAGGGCCAAGATTCACACTTAGGTTTTTTTGTCTCCAAAGCTCTACTAAAAAAGAGAGCCCCATAGAGAAAAAAACTGATGGTTACCAGAGATTAGATGTGTGGGAGGTGGATAAATAGGTGATGGGGATTAAGGAGTGCACATGTGATGGGTACTGGGTGTTTCATGTGAGTGATGAATTTCTAAATTTGTTAATCTGAAACTAATATACTGTATATTAACTACTGGAATTTAAATAAAAATTTAAAAATAAGGGAAAATTTAAAAAAAGAGTTCTGGTACTTTAAGGTCATATGTCTTTATTTTTGAAAAGACATATATATTAGCCAAACATATTTGTTTTATGAAACCCACCACAGATTTAGTTGAAATCCTTCAAACTAGTTTATATGAAAACTTAATGGGGCTTGATCCCAAAACCATGAGATCATGATCTGAGACAAAATCAAGAGTCAAATGCTCAACCAACTGAGCCACCTGGGTGCCCCAAGAATTTTAATTTTTAAGTAGCATGTAGTTTATAAGTAATACACAATTAAACTATTATCAAAAAATTAAAATATTAACCACCACCACAACCTGGATTCCTTTCAGAGATAGCAATTTCTGTGGCATTGGTATGTTTCCCTTAGACCTTTTCCTAGGCTCTAATATATTTATGTGTACTCAGGGGAAATCTAAACTATTGTTGTGTGCTTGTTTTTTAAATATATACGGTATCACTGTACATATCATGTTTCAACTTTTGTTTTTCATTCTATAATGTATTCTAGCAATCTTTCCAACTTATTTTATGTGGATTCACCTCACATTGTTCACTTCCAGATACACCTAGAGCCATGATCTAAATCTTCTCAAAAGTTAGCATTTATTTCTATTTCTCAAGGCCATAGCATTTTCCTTCACCATAACTCACATTGATTAAAATAACCATAATGTTATATGTTCTTTCCTCAAAGATAGGCTTTAGGCTGCAACAAAAAAGAAAAATGATCAGCAATGATTCAAACTACAGCTACTCCATTGAATGATTTTTGCATTTCAAGTCATTCCCTGTATCATTATTTGGGCTCGTTATAACACTCTCAGTCCATGGGTCATATACCTCTTTTATATTTTAAAATGCATATGAGTGTGCCAAAGATTTTACAGGTTTTTAAATGTTTATTTACTTATTGAGAGAGAGAGAGAGAGAGAGAGAGAGAGAGAGAGAGAGAATCCCAAGCAAACTCCATGCTGTCAGTGCAGAGTCCGATACAGGGCTCCATTCCACATCCCAACCTGAGCTGATACCAAGAGCTGGACGCCCAACTGACTGAGCCACCCAGGTGCTCCTACAGTTTAATTTTAATTATTCTTTTGCAGGTTCTAATTTTCCTCTACTCCTATTCACAATATATATTCTCTTTCTGACTACATGGACCTCTTCTCTGCCTTTTGGGCAGTTTTCTGTTTCCTATATTTCAGGTTCATATTGGGTGCTTTAACTTATTATTTTAGGGTTAAAGTCCATTTCTTGGCTTGTTTTCAGGTTTCACAGTTTTCTGCCTTTGGCTGTAAGTTCTACATAATTATAACCCTGATGCCTAGTTAAGGCCTGCTAAGATAAGGTCTGGATATCAATACCTCCAGATTTTCAATTTCATGTTCTGTGGAAATCCAAGCTCTCCCTGAGAATCCTGTGAATTCCCTGGAGCTTACTTGACTGCATTGCCTTTAGTTACCTTGATCTGCACCCAGAGTTACATCTGGTCAACCTATACTTAACTTTCAGTTCTTTTTATTTATACCCCACATCCACATTGTAGTTATTTACGTAATTATTTAGTAATCATTTAGTTAATATTTGTAAGTTCTGAGTAGTATGAAGTCTGAGTAGTATGAAGAAAAATGAGGAATCAAATTCCCTAACCAAAGAACTACAAAATATGCTGAAAGAGATGAGAATATGAAGGATGATAATAACATGGACAAATTTAGCTAATGAGCCAGCATTCAAAACCGGGGTAACTGCTCTCCTGAGTTATACCTGATCTCTTAATCTCCAAGCTATACCACCTCCTAAATAGAAGCAATCTACTAGAAGACAATGAGGTTAGGACTCTTTTTTTTTTTTTTTAATTTTTTTATTTTATTTTTGGGACAGAGAGAGACAGAGCATGAACGGGGGAGGGTCAGAGAGAGAGGGAGACACAGAATCGGAAACAGGCTCCAGGCTCTGAGCCATCAGCCCAGAGCCTGACGCGGGGCTCGAACTCACGGACCGCGAGATCGTGACCTGGCTGAAGTCGGACGCTTAACCGACTGCGCCACCCAGGCGCCCCAGGACTCTTTTTTGAAGAAACATTTTCCTGATAGCAGAGTGTGAGGGAGGTAAGTATATATTGAGCAGAGCCTAGAAGAAAGGAAAAATTTTATTTTCTATGTTCAGTGGAGTGCAGTCCTGAAAATACAACATCATGTTGTTTGTCTTTCATGAAATTAATGCCACAAAAGCACACTGAAAGAATGTTTCAACACATTGCTATACTTGATATTGGTTCAGGACAGATAATTATTTTTTTCTTTTTGAGAGAGAGAGAGAGAGAGAGAACACACAAGGTGGGGAGGGGAAGAGGTAGAGAGAGAGAGAGAGAGAGAGAGAGAGAGAGAGAGAGAGAATCTTAAGCAGACTCCATGCTCAGCGCAGAGCCTGACACAGGACTTGACATGACCTGAGCTGAAATCAAGAGTTGGATGCTCAACTGAGTCACCCAGGAGCCCCAATAATTCTTTTTTTAATTGGCTTTTTTAATAGATGACTTTACTGAGTAATTGACGTGTAAAAAATGTAACATAGTTCATGTATACAACTAGATGATTTTGGTGTAAGTACACACTTAGGAAACAATTACTACTATCAAGGATAGAAACATATTCATCACTACCCAGTTGCCTCTACCTTCTTCTTCTCCTCCTTCTTCTCCAGCCTCTCCCTCTTCTCCTCCTCTTCTCCTCTTCCTTCTTCTTTTTTTCTTCTTCTTCATCTTCTTCATCATCTTCCTCCTCATCTTCATCATCACCATCCTTATTATTATTTTGTGCTGAGAACAGTTAACATAAGATCTACCCTCTTAGCAAATCTTAAGTATACAATATAGTATTGTAGTAGATCTTCAGTATTTGTTTATCATGCATAACTGAAAATTTGTACCTTTTGACCATCACCACCCCATTTTCCCCTCCCACCAGTCTCTGAAAACCCTATTTTACTCTTTGCTTTTATGAATTTGACTATTTTAGATTCCACATATAAGTGAGATAATACAATATTTTTTTTTCTGTGTCTGGCTCATTTCATTTAGCATATTGTCCTTCAGGTCCATGCTATTACAAGTGGCAGGATTTTTTCTTTTTATTTTTTTTAAAATATATATATTTTTAATGTTTATTTATTTTTGAGACAGAGATAGACAGAGTGTAGTTGGGGAGGAGCAGAGAGAAAGGGAGACACAAAATTGGAAGTAGGCTTTGGCTCTGAGCTGTCAGCGCAGAGCCCGATGCAGGGCTCAAACTCACAAACCATGAGATCATAGCCTGAGCCGACGTTGGATGCTTAACTGACCAAGCCACCCAGGCACCCTAGGATTTTTTCTGTTTTTAAGGCTGAATAATACTTTATTGTATGTATATTCCACATTTTCTTTATCAATCATCTAGGACATTTAGGTTGTTTCCATATCTTGGTTATTGTGAATAATGCTGCAATGAACATAAGAGTGTAGGTATCTGAGGTTCTGATTTCAATTCCTGTGGATAAATACACAGAGTGGCGTTGCTAGATCAGATGGTAGTAATATTTTTAATTCTGAGGGAATTCCATATTGTGTTTCATAATGACTGTAACAATTTACATTCCTACCAAGGAATGTAAAGGAATCCCACACACAAGGATTCCCTTTTCTCCATATCCTCACCAACACTTGCCATATATGTATAATTTTATGTATTTATATTTTAATAATTTTCATTCTAAAAGGTGTGAAGTGATATCTCATTGTAGTTTTGATTTGTATTTCCCAAATGATTAATGATGTTGAGCACTTTTACATATACCTAATGGCCATTTGTATGTCTTTTGAGAAATATCTATTCAGTCCTTTGACCATTTTTTAATTGAGGGTTTTTTTTTTTTCTACTGAGTTGCATGGGTTTTTTGTATACTTTGGATATCAACCCATTATCACATGTACATAATTTGCAAATATTTTCTCCCATTCTATAGGTTGCCTTTTCATTTTGTTGATTGTTTCTTTTTCTGTGCAGAAACTTTTTAGTTTGATGTAATCCCACCTGTCTGTTTTTCTTTTCATTGCCTCTCATATCCAAAGAAGCATTACCAAGACCAACATCAAGGGACTTTACCCTATATTTGCTTCTAGGAGTTATATACTTTCAAGTTTTACATTTAAGTCATTAATTCATCTTAGGTTAATTTTATTTATGGTGTAATATAAGGGTCCAGTTTCATCCTCTTATATGCACTTATCCAGTTGTCCCAGCACCATTTCTTGAAGAGACTATATTTTCCCCATTATGTGTTCTTGGCAACCTTCTTGAACATTAATTGACTGTATATGAATGGGTTTATTTCCAGGCTGTCTGTTTCTGTTCTATATGGCTACTTTTATAGCCATACTTTTATATGGCCAGTACCATACTGTTTTGATTACTAAAGCTTTGTACTACAGTTTGAAAGTGGCAATTGTGATGCTTCCAGCTTTGTCCTTCTTGTTCAAGACTATTTTGACTATGAGGGGTCTTTTGTGGTTGTGTATGAATTGTGGAATTGTTTTTTCTATGTCTGTGAAAAGTGCCATTGGAATTTTGAGAGGGATTTCATTGACTTGATGGATCATACAGGTTGTATGTGGACATTTAACAATATTAATCTTCAGTCTGTAAACAGAAGATATCCTTACACTTATTTATTTGTTTATTATTTTATTATTAAATTTCTTTTTTTTAATTTTTAAAAATCTTTATTTAAGTAGTCTCTACAACCAACATGGGGTTCGAACTCATGAGCCCAAGATTGGGTCACATGCTCTTCTGACTGAGCCAGCCAGGTGCCCCTCAGTTTCTTTAATTGATTCTTTATAATTATCAGTATATAGAATTATCATTTCCTTTGTTAAATTACTTCTAAGTATTTTATTCTTTTTGATGCTTTTTCAAATGAGATTATTTTCATAAAATTTCTAACAGTTCATTTTTAGTGTATATAAATGCAACAGATTTCTGTATGTTGGTTTTTATTCTATAACTTTAATGAATTTTTTAGTTTTAACAGTTTTTTGGTTGTATTTAGACTTTTTTATATATAGAGTCATGTCATCTGCCAACAGAAACAATTTTACTTCTTCCTTCCAATTTGGATGCCTTTTTTTTCTTGTCTGAATACTCCAGCTAGGACTTCCAGTACTATGCTGAATAAAAGTAGAAAGAGTGGGAATGTTTGTCTTGTTTCCTATTTTAGAGGAAAGGTTTTCAACTTTTCATTGTTTATTCTGGTAATGGTGGGCTTGTCATATGTTCTTTATTGTGATGGTGTACAATCCTTCTATACCTTATTTGTGGATAGTTTTTATTATAAAGGTTGTTGAATTGTGTCAAATGCTTTTTCTGCATCTATTTAGATGATCTACTTAGATGATCATATGACTTGATCATATGATCATCTTCCTTTTGATAATGTGGTATATATCACACTTAATGATTTGCATATGTTGTACCATCCTTGCATCCTAGGAATAAATCCCACTTGGGCATGGTGTATGTTCTTTTAAATATGCTCTTCATTTACTTTGATAGGATCTTCTTGAGGATTTTGCATTTCTATTCATTAGGGATATTGTCCTCTACTTTTCTTGTAGTATCCTTGTCTGGCTTTGATATCGGAGTAGTGCAGGCTTGAAGATGAATTGGGAAGTGTTTTCTCCTCTTAAAATTTTTGGAGGAGTTTGAGCAGGATTGGTGTTATTTTGTTTTCTTTAAATGTTTGGTAGAATTCACTAGAAAAATCATCTGGTTTTGTGCTTTTCTTGGTTGGATGATTTTTAATTACTAATTAGTCTGGATCTGTTCAAATTTTCTATTTCTTCATGGTTTAGTCTTGGTAGCCTGTATGCTTTTAGTGATTTACTCATTTTTATAGGTTATCCAATTTACTGTTGTATAATTATTTATAATAGTCTCTTATAATCCTTTGTATTTCTGTGGTATCACTTGTAATGTCTCCAATTTTTAAAATAATTATTTGGGACATTTAAAAAGTCAATCCAGCTAAAATTTTGTCAATTTCATTTACCTTTTTATGAAACCAACTCTTTGTTTTGTTGATTCTTTCTTTTCTTTCTTTCGTTCGTTCTTTCTTTCTTTCTTTCTTTCTCTTTTTTTCTTGTCTCTATTTCATTTATTTCAGGTCTCATCTTTCTTGTTATTCTCTTCCCTGTGATAACTTTGGACTTAGTTTATTCTTCTTCTAGTTCCTTGAGATATAAAGTTAGGTTCTTTGAGATCTTTTTTCTTTTAATTAACATATGCATTTATCACTATTAATTTTCCTCTTAAAACTGCTTTTGCTGCATCTCATAAGTTTTGGTATGTTATCTTTCCATTTTCATTTGTTTCATGATTTATTGATTGATTGATTGATTGATTTCTTCTTTGACCCATTGGTTGCTCAGGGATGTGTTAATTAATTAATTAATTAATTTATTTATTTAATTTTATTTTTTTATTTTAATATATGAATTTTATTGTCGAATTGGTTTCCATACAACACCCAGTGCTCATCCCAAAAGGTGCCCTCCTCAATACCCATCACCCACCCTCCCCTCCCTCCCACCCCCCATCAACCCTCAGTTTGTTCTCAGTTTTTAACAGTCTCTTATGCTTTGGTTCTCTCCCACTCTAACCTCTTTCTTTTTTTTTTTCTTCCCCTCCCCCATGGGTTTCTGTTAAGTTTCTCAGGATCCACATAAGAGTGAAACCATATGGTATCTGTCTTTCTCTGTATGGCTTATTTCACTTAGCATCACACTCTCCAGTTCCATCCACGTTGCTACAAAAGGCCATATTTCATTCTTTCTCATTGCCACGTAGTATTCCATTGTGTATATAGACCACAATTTCTTTACCCATTCATCAGTTGATGGACATTTAGGCTCTTTCCATAATTTGGCTATTGTTGAGAGTGCTGCTATAAACATTGGGGTACAAGTGCCCCTATGCATCAGTACTCCTGTATCCCTTGGGTAAATTCCTAGCAGTGCTATTGCTGGGTCATAGGGTAGGTCTATTTTTAATTTTCTGAGGAACCTCCACACTGCTTTCCAGAGCGGCTGCACCAATTTGCATTCCCACCAACAGTGCAAGAGGGTTCCTGTTTCTCCACATCCTCTCCAGCATCTATAGTCTCCTGATTTCTTCATTTTGGTCACTCTGACTGGCGTGAGGTGATATCTGAGTGTGGTTTTGATTTGTATTTCCCTGATAAGGAGCGACGTTGAACATCTTTTCATGTGCCTGTTGGCCATCCGGATGTCTTCTTTAGAGAAGTGTCTATTCATGTTTTCTGCCCATTTCTTCACTGGGTTATTTGTTTTTCAGGTGTGGAGTTTGATGAGCTCTTTATAGATTTTGGATACTAGCCCTTTGTTTGATATGTCATTTGCAAATATCTTTTCCCATTCCGTTGGTTGCCTTTTAGTTTTGTTGGTTGTTTCCTTTGCTGTGCAGAAGCTTTTTATCTTCATTAAGGTCCCAGTAATTCACTTTTGCTTTTAATTCCCTTGCCTTTGGGGATGTGTCGAGTAAGAGATTGCTACGGCTGAGGTCAGAGAGGTCTTTTCCTGCTTTCTCCTCTAAGGTTTTGATGGTTTCCTGTCTCACATTCAGGTCCTTTATCCATTTTGAGATTATTTTTGTGAATGGTGTGAGAAAGTGGTCTAGTTTCAACCTTCTGCATGTTGCTGTCCAGTTCTCCCAGCACCATCTCTTAATGAGACTGTCTTTTTTCCATTGGATGTTCTTTCCTGCTTTGTCAAAGATGAGTTGGCCATACGTTTGTGGGTCTAGTTCTGGGGTTTCTATTCTATTCCATTGGTCTATGTGTCTGTTTTTGTGCCAATACCATGCTGACTTGATGATGACAGCTTTGTAGTAGAGGCTAAAGTCTGGGATTGTGATGCCTCCTGCTTTGGTCTTCTTCAAAATTACTTTGGCTATTCGGGGCCTTTTGTGGTTCCATATGAATTTTAGGATTGCTTGTTCTAGTTTCGAGAAGAATGCTGGTGCAATTTTGATTGGGATTGCATTGAATGTGTAGATAGCTTTGGGTAGTATTGACATTTTGACAATATTTATTCTTCCAATCTATGAGCAGGGAATGTCTTTCCATTTCTTTATATCTTCTTCAATTTCCTTCATAAGCTTTCTATAGTTTTCAGCATACAGATCTTTTACATCTTTGGTTAGATTTATTCCTAGGTATTTTATGCTTCTTGGTGCAATTGTGAATGGTATCAGTTTCTTTATTTGTCTTTCTGTTGCTTCATTGTTAGTGTATAAGAATGCAACTGATTTCTGTACGTTGATTTTGTCTCCTGCAACTTTGCTGAATTCATGTATCAGTTCTAGCAGACTTTTGGTGGAGTCTATCGGATTTTCCATGTATAATATCATGTCATCTGCAAAAAGTGAAAGCTTGACTTCATCTTTGCCAATTTTGATGCCTTTGATTTCCTTTTGTTGTCTGATTGCTGATGCTAGAACTTCCAGCACTACGTTAAACAACAGCGGTGAGAGTGGACAAGGGATGTGTTAATTTAAATGTATTCACAAATTTTCATATTTCCTCTTATTATTGATTTCTAGTTTCATACCAAATATCATGTGGGGCGAAAAGATAAATTTAGATTTAAGTCTTAAATTTGTTAAGACTAGTTTTTTGGGTAAACATATGATCTGTCCTGGAGAATGTTCCATGTGCACTTGAAAAGAATGTATGTTTTGATTTTGTATATGTCTCTTTGGTTTATCTGACCTAATGTGAAGTTTAAGTCCAATGTTCTCATACTGATTTTCTGTCTGGTTGATCTGTCCATTACTAAAGTGGGATTTTGAAGTCCCCTACTATTTTTTTTTCTTCCCACTGTCTCATATTTAACTATTTTAGATTCCAAAATCCTCTGAATTACATTGGATCTTTCATTCTATATTTTTAATTTTATTTTTTATTTTTTAAAATTTATATCCAAGTTAGGATATAGTGCAACAATGATTTCAGGAGTAGATTCCTTAGTGCCTCTTACCCATTTAGCACATCCCCCCCTTCCACAACCCCTCCAGTAACCCTCAGTTTATTTTCCATATGTATGAGTCTCTTCTGTTTTGTCTCCCTCTCTGTTTTTATATTATTTTTGTTTCCCTTCCCTTATGTTCACCTGTTTTGTCTCTTAAAGTCCTCATATGAGTTAAATCATATGATTTTTGTCTTTCTCTGACTAATTTCACTTAGCATAATACCTTCCAGTTCCATCCACGTAGTTGCAAATGGCAAGATTTCATTCTTTTTGATTGCCGAGTAATACTCCATTGTATGTATATACCACAATCTTTATCCATTCATCCATCGATGGACATTTGGGCTCTTTCCATACTTTGGCTATCGTTGATAGTGCTGCTATAAACATTGGGGTACATGTGTTCCTTCGAAGCAGCACACCTGAATCCCTTGGACAAATGCCTAGTAGTGCAATTGCTGGGTCATAGGGTAGTTCTATTTTTAGTTTTTTGAGGAACCTCCATACTGTTTTCCAGAGTGTCTGCACCAGCTTGCATTCCCACCAACAGTGCAAAAGAGATCCTCTTTCTCTGCATCCTCACCAACATCTGTTGTTGCCTGAGTTCTTAATATTAGCCATTCTGACAGGTGTGAGGTGGTATCTAACTGTGGTTTTGATTTGTATTTCCCTGAGGATGAGTGATGTGGAGCATTTTTTCATGTGTCATTGGCCATCTGGATGTCTTCTTTGGAGAAGTGTCTATTCATGTCTTTTGCCCATTTCTTCACTGGATTATTTGTTTTTTGGGTGTTGAGTTTGCTAAGTTCTTTATAGAGTTTGGATACTAACCCTTTATCTGATATATCGTTTGCAAGTATCTTCTCCCATTCTGTCGGTTGCCTTTTAGTTTTGTTGATTGTTTCCTTCACTGTGCAGAAGCTTTTTATTTTGATGAGGTCCCAATAGTACATTTTGCTTTTGTTTCCCTTCCCTCCAGAGACGTGTTGAGTAAGAAGTTGCTGTGGCCAAGATCAAATAGGTTTTTGCCTGCTTTCTCCTTGAGGATTTTTATGGCTTCCTGTCTTACATTTAGGTCTTTCATCCATTTTGAATTTATTTTTGTGCATGGTGTAAGAAAGTGGTCCAGGTTCATTCTTCTGCATGTCGCTGTCCAGTTTTCCCAGCACCACTTGCTGAAGAGATTGTCTTTATTCCATTGGATATTCTTCCCTGCTTTGTCAAAGATTAGTTGGCCATATGTTTGTGGGTCCATTTCTGGGTTCTCTATTCTGTTCCATTGATCTGAATGTCTATTCTTGTGCCAGTACCATACTGTCTTGATGATTACAGCCTTATAGTAAAGGTTGATGTCTGGGATTGTGATGCTTCCTGCTTTGGTTTTCTTTTTCAAGATTGCTTTGGCTACTCGGGGTCTTTTCTGGTTCCATACAAATTTTAGGATTATTTGTCCTAGCTCTGTGAAGAATGCTGGTATTATTTTGATAGGAATTGCATTCAATATGTAGATTGCTTTGGGTAGTATTGACATTTTAACAATATTTGTTCTTCCTATCCAGGAGCATGGAATCTTTTCCCATGTTGTTGTGTCTTCTTCAATGTCTTTCATAAGCTTTCTGTAGTTTTCAGTGTATAGATTTCTCACCTTTTGGTTAGATTTATTCCTAGCTATTTTATGGTTTTTTGTGCAACTGTAAATGGGACCGATTCCTTGATTTCTTTTTCTGTCACTTTATTGTTGGTGTATAGGAATGCAACCGATTTCTGTGTGTTGACTTTATATCCTGCCACTTTGCTGAACTCATGAATCAGTTCTAGCAGTTTTTTGGTGGAATCTTTTGGCTTTTTTATATAGAGTATCATAGAGTACTATGTTCAATAACAGTGGTGAGAGCGGACCTCCCTGTCTTGTTCCTGACCTTAGGGGGAAAGCTCTCAGTTTTTCCCCATTGAGGATGATATTAACATTGGGTCGTTCATATATGGCTTTAATTATCTCTATGTATGCTGCTTCCATCCCTACTTTCTTGAGGCTTTTTATCAAGAAAGGATGCTGTATATTGTCAAATGCTTTCTCTACATCTATTGAGAGGATCATATGGTTCTTGTCCTTTCTTTTATTGATGTGATAAATCATGTTAATTGTTTTGCGGATATTGAACCAGCCTTCATTCCAGGTATAAACCCCACTTGGTCCTGGTGAATATTTTTTAAATGTATTGTTGGATCCAGTTGGCTAATACGTTGTTGAGGATTTTTGCACACATGTTCATCAGGAAAATTGGTCTATAGTTCTCCTTTTTAGTGGGGTCTCTGTCTAGTTTGGAATCAAGGTAATGCTGGCTTCATAGAAAGAGTTTGGAAGTTTTTCTTCCATTTCTGTTTTTTGAGAATAGGTATTAACTCTTCCTTAAGTGTTTGGTAGAATTTCTCTGGAAAGCTATCTGGCCCTGTGCTCTTGTTTTTGGCAGATTTTTGATTAGCAATCTGATTTCTTTACTGGTTATGGGTCTTCTAAATTTTTTTTTCTTCCTGTGTCAGTTTTGGTAGTATATATGTTTCTAGGAATTTGTCCATTTCTTCCAGATTGCCCATTTTATTGGCATAGAATTGCTCATAATATTCTCTTATTATTGTTTTTATTTCTGTTGTGTTGGTTGTGATCTCTCCTCTTTCATTCTTGATTTTATTTATTTGGGTCCTTTCCTTTTTCTTCTTGATCAAACTGACTAGTGGTTTATCAATTTTGTTAATTCTTTCAAAGAACCAGCTTCTGGTTTCATTGATCTGTTTTTTTTTGTTGTTGTTGTTTGTTTTTTTTTGTTTGTTTGTTTTTTTTTGGTTTCGATAGCATTATTTTCTGCTCTAATCTTTATTATTTCCTGTCTTCTGCTGGTTTCGGGTTTTACTTGTTCTTTTTCCAGCTCCTTAAGGCATAAGGTTAGGTTGTGTATCTGAGATCTTTCTTCCTTCTTTAGGAAGGCCTGGATTGCTATATACTTTCCTCTTATGACTGCCTTTGCTGCATCCCAGAGCTTTTAGGTTGTGGTGTTATCATTTCCATTGACTTCCATATACTTTTTAATTTCCTCTTTAGCCCATTCATTCTTTGGTAGGATGTTCTTCAGTCTCCAAGTATTTCTTACCTTTGAAAATCTTTTCTTGTGGTTGATTTCGAGTTTCATAGCATTGTGGTCTGAAAACATGCATGGTATGTTCTCGATCTTTTTGTACTTACTTAGGCCTGGTTTGTGTCCCAGTATATGGTCTGTTCTGGAGAACGTTTCATGTGTTCTGGAGAAGAATGTATATTCTGCTGCTTTAGGATGAAATGTTCTGAATATATCTGTTAAGTCCATCTGGTCCAATGTGTCATTCAAAGCCATTGTTTCCTTGTTGAGTTTTGGATTAGATGTTCTGTCTCTTGCTGTGAGTGGAGTGTTGAAGTCTCCTACCTTTATGTTATTACTACTGTTATGGTATTACTATCTCCTACTATTATTGTATTAGTATCGATTATGGTATGGTATTACTGTTCTTTATGTTTATGATTAATTTTATCTTTGGGTGCTCTCACATTTGGCGCATAAATGTTTACAATTGTTAGGTCTTCTTGGTGGATAGATCCCTTGATTATGATATAATGCCCTTCTGCATCTCTTGATACAGTCTTTGTTTTAAAGTCTAGATTGTCTGATATAAGTATGGCTACTTTGGCTTTCTTTTGTTGACCAATAGCATGAAAGATGGTTCTCCGTCCCCTTAATTTCAATCTGAAGGTGTCTTGAGGCCTAAAGTGGGTCTCTTGTAAACAGTATATAGATGGATCTTGTTTTCTTATCCATTCTGTCACCCTATGTCTTTTGATTGGAGCATTGAGTCCACTGACATTTAGAGTAAGTACTGAAAGATATGAATTTATTGCCATTATGTTTCTTGTAGAGTTGGAGTTTCTGGTGGTGTTCTCTGGTCCTTTCCAATCTTTGTTGCTTTTGAGATATATATATGTATATATTTTCATCTTTTCTCTCTCAGAAGGTCCCCCTTAAAATTTCTTGCAGGGCTGGTTTAGTGGTCATCAACTCCTTTAATTTTTGTTTGTCTGGGAAACTTTTTATCTCTCCTTCTATTTTGAATGACAGCCTTGCTGGATAAAGAATTCTTGGCTGCATATTTTTCTGATTCAGCACACTGAATATATCCTGCCACTCCTTTCTGGCCTGCCAAGTTTCTGTGGATAGGTTTGCTGCAAACCTGATCTGTCTTCCCTTGTAGGTTAGGGACTTTTTTTCCATTGCTGCTTTCATGATTCTCTCCTTGCCAGAGTATGTTGTGAATTTGACTATGATATGCCTTGTTGATGGTCTGTTTTTGTTGGATCTATTGGGCATCCTCTGTGCTTCCTGGACTTTGATGTCTGTGTCTTTGCCCAGGTTAATAAAGTTTTCAGCTATGATTTGCTCACATAACCCTTCTACCCCTATTTCTGTCTCTTCCTCTCCTGGGACCCCTATGATTCTGATGTTCCTTTTTAATGCGTCACTGATTTCTCTAATTCTTAAATCGTGCTCTTTTGCCTTAATCTGCCTCTATTTTTGTGCTTCATTATTCTCTATAAGTTTGTCCTCTGTATTGCTGATTCTCTGTTCTGCCTCATCCATTCTTGCCACCGCGGCATCCATCTGTGATTGCAGCTCAGAGCATTTTTAATTTCATCCTGACTAGCTTTTACTTCTTTTATCTCTGCATAAAGGGATTCTAATCTATTTTCAACTCCAGCTAGTATTCTTATTATCGTGATTCTAAATTCTGGTTCAGACATCTTGCTTGTATCTGTGTTGGTTAAATCCCTGGCTGTTGTTTCTTTGTGCTCTTTCTTTTGGGGTGAATTCCTTTGTTTTGTCATTTTGAACAGAGAAATGGAATTAATGAGGTAGAAAAATTAAAATTAAAAAATATATTAAAATTTAAAAATATTAAAATTTAAAAAATATTAAAATTAAAAAATAAAAAACACATACACACACAAATCAAATAAATGGCACTAGATCCTAGGTGTATTTTGATCTGGGTGTTGAAAGTGGTTTGACAGATTAGAGAATAAAAGGGGGGGGAAGGAAATCATTTGAGAATTCTAAAAAATGAATACACTGAAGTAGACTAAAATAAGATTATGGGAGTAAAATAGAATTTGAAAAAAATTACACAAAAGTAAAGTATATAGTAGAAAAAAATTAAAAAATATTTTAATCAAAATTAAAAATAAAAATGAATTTTTTCTTTTTCTGCATCCAAGAAAAAGAAACAAAAAGAAAAAAAGGAAAAAAGTTCATTTGAAAATTTGACAAAGTGAATATACTGTAGTAGACTAGAATAAAATGATGGAACTCAAGTAGAATTTGAAAAAAGTTACATAAAAGCAAATAATACATTAAAAAAAATAAAAGTATTTTTAATAAAAATTGAAAGTAAAAATATAGGTTTTCTCTTTCTGCATTCAAGAAAAAGAAAAGAAATGAAAGAGAAAAAAGAAAAGGTCGTTTGAAAATTTGAAAAAGTGAATACACTGAAGTAGACTAAAATAATCATTTTCATGGCATATCCTTTTACAACATTTCACTTTCAGCCTATCTGTGACCTAAGCTAATGTAAGCATATATGCCCATATAGTTGTTTTTTATGCAGCATTTAGTTGTTTTTTTAATTTAATATCTATTTAGCCACTATTTGTCTTTTTATTATAGATTTTAATTCACTTAAGATTAAAGTAATTATTGTTAGGAAAGGACTTAGTATTGCCTATTTTTTTTCTATTTTGCAGTTCCTTTGTTTCTGTCTTCCTTCTCATCTTCTCTTGTAATTTGGTGGTTTGTTTTTTGTAGTAGTATCTTTATGTTTTGTGTATCCACTACAGGATTATTTTTTATGGTTACCATGAGACTTACATAACACATTTTATAGTAATAACAGTTTATTTTAAACTGACAAAAACTTTGATTACTTATAAAAACTGTATACTTTCATTCTTCCTCACATTTTTTTTGTTATTCATGTTACACATTACATCCTTTTATGTTGTGTGTTTATTAGCAAATTTTTGTAGCTGTAGTTATTAATACTTTTGTTTTTTAACCCTTATACTAGAGTTATAAGTGATTTATCCACCATCATTAAAATTTTAGAGTATTCTGGATTTAATTATATATTTATATTAATCAGTGAGTTTTATACTTTTGTATGTTTTCATGTCACTTATTAGCATCCTTTGTTTCAATTTGAACTCTCTTTAACATCTCTTGTGGGCACCACCTTTTTCTGTCAGCCCTTTATGTCATTTCATTTTCTCCTGGCCAGCAAGATTTCTGCTGAGAAATGTTATGGTAGTTTTAGGGGGGCTCCTTTACATTAGGTAGGTCACTTTTCTCTTGCTGCTTTCAAAATTCTCTTTTGTCTTTGACTTTTGACAATTTCATTGTAATATGTCTCTTTGAAGATCTCTTTATGCTTAATCAATTTGGTTGGGGTTCTTTGTGCTTCATGGATCTGGATGTTTATTTCCCTCCCCAATTTGTGAAAAGTTTTTGTCATTATATCCTTAAATAAGATTTCTGAAACTTTTTCTTCTCTGCTCCTTCTGGGAATCCCATAATGTGTATATTGATTTTTGTTTTTTGGTTGGTATTCCATAAGACTTATAAGCTTTCTTCACTCTTTTAAATATTTTTTTTCTTTTTGTTCCTATGACTAGGTAATTTCAAATGATTTGTCCTTGAATTCATTGATCCTTTCTTCTGTATGCTGTAGTCTGCTCTTACAGACTACAACAGGTTACAGACTGTAACCCTTTTTGTGGATTTATAGTTCAGTCATGTATTCAGATCCAGGGTTTCTATTAGGTTATTTTTTATGATTTCTGTCTTTTGGCCAAACTTGCCATTTTGTTCGTATTTTTTTCCTGATTTCATTGAGTTGTCTACTTGTGTTCTTTCTTATCTTGGTGAGATTTTAAAGATGATTATTTTGAATTATTTTTTAGGCAATTAGTAAATCTCCATTTCTTTGGGATCAACTACTGGAGTTTTATTTTGTTCCTTTGGTGATATCACATTTCCTTGATTTTTCATGTTCCTCGAAACCTTTCATTCTGTCTTCACATTTGAAGAAGGAGTCACTTCTTTACTACTGGCTTCAGGAAAGAAAAAGCTTCACCAATCATCCAGGCCAGAGATACTGGGGTCTCCAGACTCTTTCTATGTATGCACTTGCTTTATTCCTCCTTATTCTCCTGGGGAGAAGTCTTAGATTGTGTGCCTTATCTTGATTTCGCAAAGCCAGGCCAGGTGCTGAGATCCTCCTATTTATCTCCCCTAGGGCATTTCCCTGAAGTTTTCAAGGTTACACACCTTCTCCTAATCCAGCAGATCCAGCTGGATGCTGATATTTATGTGCTGTGTGTAGGAGCTTACATGCATTGTCTGCAGGGGAGCATGGAGTTTTGGCCACAGGACAGGAAGAGGTGCAGGGAATGCTGGTGGTAAATTCTGGCTAGTTATAGGATCTGTAGGTAGAGATCCTGTTGGATTTGTGGGAAAGGTTCTTATTAGAGTCCCAGTCCAGTTAGTAGGATCTGCCGCTTGCTGAAATCCATGTATTGGTTGCTTTGTGCTCTTGCCTTTTTTTTCTCTGCTCTTAGCTATTCCTAGATTATTCAGCTTTCCCAATTCTTTCAATGTTCTGATATGGAAAGATGAATTTGCGTCTCTTGGACAGCCTTTTCACAAGTTTGGGGAAGCTGAGGGCTCACTTTTTCCAGTGAGAGAAATCTCAGGTGAAGGCAGTCTCTCTTGGCCCTGAGCTGTGCTACCTTGACAGGGTTAAAGTGAAAGTGTTTTTTTTTTTTTTTTTTTTTTTTTTTTCATCCTCTTCAATGCTTGAGTTTTTGCTCTATGGGGGTGCTAGAAACTCTCAGCTGTATGCTGAGGCTTTGATAAATGTATTCTAGTTCATGGGTCATTGTTAAAATCAGTTTCTATGGGGATGTGAGATATAGAATCTATTTCATCATCTTACTGATGTTCAGGAGAGATTTTTTATTTCAGCCGGTCTCCCATTCTACTTTGTAGAACATTCAAGTTATATTAAAAAAACTCATCTTTTTATTGATTTGATGACAAGGTTAGTGAAAATTTTTATGGGATGTAAATAGGAGGACAGTAGTTAAGCAGAATCAAGAGGCCTGCATGTGGGTAGTAGATAGCGCAGCAAGCAATGGTTTGAGTTTGGATGAGATCAAAGAATCCGACTTTAAAGATCAGGCAGGTAAAAATCCAAAGGTAGGATAGTTTGAGGAATTGTCTTGTAGAGAAGTACTAGAGTGAACTTAATCCTGTAAGAAGGGATGTTTTCCGACGTGAAATCATAGCCATCTAAGTTTGTGTTTCTTCTAGCAATAATTACAGGGTAAACACATTTGAAATTTAATCAATTTTACCTATCATTATAAGCTGGAGAGACATGTTTACTGTTTCTAACACATCTTCTAATGGCATTTGATAAAGCAAAGAGCAATTCTGTTGTCCTCAGTGTCTTTTCTTAATGACAATATCACACTGGAAGGACATTTTCAAGAAGGTTTTAATTGATTTAATAATTGTTATGAAACATTGGGATAGGATGTTTGTATTAAAATAGTGAGCCAGATAGTATCCAAAATCTATAAAGAGCTCACCAAACTCCACACCTGAAAAACAAATAATCCAGTGAAGAAATGGGCAGAAACATGAATAGACACTTCTCTAAAGAAGACATCCAGGTGGCCAACAGGCACATGAAAAGATGCTCCATGTCGCTCCTCATCAGGGAAATACAAATCAAAACCACACTCAGATTCCACCTCATGCCAGTCAGAGTGGCTAAAATGAACAAATTTAGAGACTATAGATGCTGGAGAGGATGTGGAGAAACGGGAACCCTTTGGCACTGTTGGTGGGAATGCAAACTGGTGTAGCCATTCTGGAAAACAGTGTGGAGGTTCCTCAAAAAATTAAAAATAGATCTACCCTATGACCTAGTAATAGCACTGCTAGGAATTTACCCAAGGGATACAGGAGTGCTGATGCATAAGGGCACTTGTACCCCAATATTTATAGCAGCACTTTCAACAATAGCCAAATTATGGAAAGAGCCTAAATGTCCACCAACTGATGAATGGATAAAGAAATTGTGGTTTATATACACAATGGAATACTACTTGACAGTGAGAAAGAATGAAATATGGCCTTTTGTAGCAATGTGGATGGAACTGGAGAGTGTTATGCCAAGTGACATAAGTCACACAGAGAAAGACAGATACCATATGTTTTCACTCTTATGTGGATCCTGAGAAACTTAACAGAAGGCCATGGGGGAGGGGAAGGAAAAAAAAGTTAGAGAGGGAGGGAGCCAAAACATAAGAGACTCTTAATAACTGAGAACAAACTGAGGGTTGATGGAGGGTGGGAGGGAGGGGAGGGTGGGTGATGGGTATTGAGGAGGGCACCTGTTGGGATGAGCACTGGGAGTTGTACAGAAACCAATTTGACAATAAATTTCATATTAAAAAAAAATATAATAGTGAGCCAAAGAAAGACATGGCAAAATTTGCAAATGAAATAAGGAGGTAGATTTAGATGTAAATGAATCCTTGACATATGGCCAAGCCTATGGTGAGGTTATTTCAATTATATGCATGGATAAAGAAAATGTTAAACTTGGTATTTGTAAAATTAATTTCCTTTCAATTTTTTTTCATTTTTTGTCCATCTGAAAGAGAAAAATGGAGAGACTCAGTAACACAATGGAAAAATAGAAATGGAATAGAATCATGAAAGGAAGAATTCTTCTGAATGATTTTAAGACATTTAACCAGTTTTATAAAAGATATGTTTTAGTTGTATTTTATATTATAGAATATGTGAACATTATAGAGTGAATTATATACAACAAGTCTACGAGACAGACACAATCTCCAGTTACAAATGAAGGGCATACATGGGGTATCCAAAATGTGAATCATCAAGAAAAGCAATACTGTGCAAACACTGGTGACTACTAATTTTTCTTTCTTTCTAATTGTTTTGAAATGTTTCCTTTTCTGTTATAATTTTCTCTTCCTAGCTTGGCCCTAGCTTTGTAGTTTTAAAAATTTTATCCTACATTATATCGCAATGATTCATCATAACGTAATATAGGACAAGGATCAATGTAAGATTACATACACACAATATGCATACACCTGTGTGTGTGTGTGTGTGTGTGTGTGTGTGTGTGTGTGTGTGTTTACATAATGTAAGATTAGACCCTCTGACCATTGGGTGTGTTTGTGTATGTGTGTATG
This sequence comes from Panthera uncia, assembly GCF_023721935.1. Classification (NCBI taxonomy): domain Eukaryota; kingdom Metazoa; phylum Chordata; class Mammalia; order Carnivora; family Felidae; genus Panthera; species Panthera uncia. Next base: position 27,174,945 of record NC_064818.1, on the reverse strand, counting down.
TATACTCACATGTGCATGCACATCTTGAAGATCATTGTATGATTTCATTTTATGTTAAGGGTTCTTCAGAGAGCTTTTATTTGATATTCTTTCTCCAATTATCACATTATGCTTAAACCTTGGAAAGGCTTCCCCTCTTGATATATTTTAATAAAAGAACCTTTAGAGCCACATACCCTCCATCTTTTCTTCATAGGCTGTAGAGTATCTTGGCTTCTTTTGCCTGAAGACTTATATCTAATGGAAACATTAAAAATACCATGTCAGGTTCCAGTAGTGGGAAATAGCTGGAAGTTATAATAGATCAAATGGAAGACAGAGTTTTACTTTTAAATTAATAATTAAATTCAGAATTCTCTTTGATATGTTAGTGTTGAGGCTAATTAGAGTATATGATTTACAGTGAGGCATGATGAAAATAATATTGAATATTGAATATTATACAACTTGGATATTAATCTGAACTTCACTGTTTATTTGCCTAATGACCTTGAGTAAGATGGCTTCAGCCTGACTTCTCACAAGTTTAAGTGTGTGGTTACCAGTATCTTTACTGCCCAACTCTTTATAGTGTTGTCAGGATGAGATGATATATGTTAAAATATTGTGTAAACAATGAAGTTCAGTATTAAGGTGACTACTGTAAATAATAGTTAATATGTGCCATGCACTATATTAAGTCTTGTCATAATTTTTACAACAGTTTTATGAGACAAGCAACATTAATATTCTAGTTTTACAGATCAGAAAGGTGAGGTTCGGATTGTGAAGGACACATGATTGGGTTCACACTATAGGTCAGTGGGAAAGGCAAGATTTGGATACTGGTCTGTCTGACACTAGACTTGATTTTAATAATTGCACAATTTTTGTCACTCACTTGAATAATAATTGCTACATAGAGTTATGCATGGAAGTAAAATTCTCTTTATTATCACATCTGAATTCTAAATGAGAAAATGAAATAATATTTATTTTTCTTAAAAACAGAATGCCATAGAGTTCTAATCATCCAAATGTGTTCTTCCTTTAGAATTTAATTATCTTGGATCCACTCACAGTGACTGAGGAAGAAATAAGACCATCACTAGAAAAACGTCTTGAAGCCATTATCAGTGGGGCTGCACTGTTGGCTGACTCTTCCTGCACAAGAGATTTCCATCGGGAACGGATTATCGCAGAATGCAATGCCATTCGTCAGGCTCTCCAGGACCTGCTTTCAGAGTACATGAACAATGTAAGTAACTGGTTTTCCACCAACCCCTTACAGTGGGTATGTACTGAGGTTCTTTCTGTGTACAAATGTAATAATTTACAAATGAGTACATGATTTTACATGGTTTGGCTTTCTGAATGGGTTCTACTCACAGAGTACAGCTTTGAAATAGGAATTTCTAGGGATGAGATCCAACAATATATAATTGTTTTATTTGAGGAAGTATTTAAATATTAAAGAGAGAAGAAGAGAGTCAGGATTAGAGAAAAGAAACTGGAGTTGCACATCAATAAAAGGAAGATGAAAAAATGGGAAGGTTGTTCAGGATTACATTGGTGAATAACAAAATTGGAATTTAGGTAGTATTAGATCAAGTGAATGCTGCAGGAATCAGGGTTTAGTTTTGAAGGTGTAGAGTGCCTGTAGTTTGTCACTTTGGCTCCTAACCTTTTTCACAAATGATATACTTGTATAATTTTTTGCAGTTTGACCTACCTCTTAGGAATATTATAAATGTTGTCTAAATTTAGACAAATGAAAATGTATTTGTTTCAAGATCCTTTTGGTTTCATTTCATATATATTCATATGTGATATATTCAGTTCATATGTATTTTTCTACGTCCATCTATGGAGTACACATGCCAGTTTTTACACTCAAATTATTGCTGTTTTTAAAATGAACAAGAAAGCATTGAAGACATTGTCAACCATATATTGATCATTAAGCCCCCTTAAGTAATAGAGCTAAATAAAATGAAGGATTTATAATATATATATAATATATATATAATATTTTGTTCATCTTCTTTATAAATGGAATAGTTCAAGAATTATGAGAGTACATTTTGAAAATTATTAGTTACAAATCATATGACTTTGGGGTATGAAGTTGAAGATTTAAGATTGTTCAGTATAAGTAATTTATGTGAATAATTGAAGTGTGCTAAAATTAGTTAATGAGTTTTAAGGCTCCTTCTGCACATTTGATGTATCTTCATATCTTAATATTTGATAACTTTGGCTCCTGACCAAAAGTCTCTTGCCTGTCAAGAGATCAAAGTTGTAAAGCAGACTTTGTTAATAAGAACATGTTAGTAATGTCATGTCCTGCTTCTGAAGCTAGAATGTCTTCAATTTTGGCATATAATATACTCTTTTTTAAATTTCTAGTATTTAAAAAAAAATTTATGGAACATTACGACAAAGCATAAGAAATAGAAAGTTATATAAGAAAAGCATGAACCCAGGAAGCATATAATACATTTTTAATTAAAGATTTTTTTCTAATGTTTGTTTACTTTTTAGAGAGAGAGACAGAGACAGAGACAGAGAGACAGAGTGTGAGCAGGGGAAGAACAGAGAGAGGGAGACATAGAATCTGAAGCTGGCTCCAGGCTCTGAGCTGTCAGTACAGAGCCCGATGCAGGGCTCAAACTCATGGACAGCGAGATCATGACCTGAGCTGAAGTCAGATGGTTAACTGACTGAGCCACTCAGGCATCCCTAGTTAAAGAGTTTTTAAGGGAATTTAACAATTATAAGAAACTCAAAAGATAGTATTGTATCGGATTTCCTTCTCCCATGATCTATAAACCATTAAAATTATTCTCATATTTATACATACAAATAAAATTGCATATAAGTTTATTTTAATCTATAAAGTATAAAATTATAGATAAATTAACTTTTCAGATATAAAGTTGTTTTATTCTTTTAGATGCAAAAGCAAACAGATACACATGCACAGTCACCCACATACATAGTTGGGGATGGCAACATAATCGTAGAGCTTGATGCAAAATGAAAATGCAAGTACCCTTGTTTAAAATCAGGGAAAAAACTTTTTTTCCCCTCATAGTCTTGATTGACCTAAGAAGGTGATTTTTACTTGCTATTTAATGTTAGGTTCTCTGTTACATAGTACTTGTGAGAACATGCAGACCCTCACAGGTGTCTCTAGCCCTGCCCCATGACCATGACCCACTTTGCCTTGTGCTAAGGCCCCCACTGGGAGTGGAGGGTGGCAGTAATTGTTGGGTGGGAGAGCAGGTGGCTAAGGACTTGTGCCCGAAAGGCAGAACTGCTTGTGAGTCTAGGGCATATGCTCCATCACTAATATACACAAATCCCAAGGTAAAATTATTAAACATTTCAAGACTGTGGTAGCAAAGCATTAAAGGCCAAGCATGGGGTTCCTTTCTGAGTATGGGGCCCTGAATACAGTCACAGGCCCCTGAAACTGGTCCTGTACATCATAAATACATACCACATAAGTGATTTTATGGCTCTCTTCAACTTTTGGTTAAAAACTATTTGAGTTAAAAACTATTTATACCAAAGGTGAAGTGATGAGAGCATTTTGCCCTGGGTATAATCATTAAGAAGGTGCATTGTCTCTAGATATTTGTAAACAATAATAAACGAACTGAAAGTTGGTCTGGTTTTTGCTATCACCAAACTCTAGCAATTCTAAATGTTAAGTGATAAAGTGTTTTTCTCAAAATTCTTTTGTTTTTTTAAGTTCTAAACAATACTAAGGTTATAATTGACTTTTAATGATATGTATGAATGATTCAAATTGCACATCTTATGATTATCCTTTAATAACCATGACATTCCTTAGGCATTTAAACAGCAGATTCAAAGAAACAATGACGACACAATGATTATAAAGAAAAAGAACTAGAAATATCAATTCTGATATTTATGTTATCACTCAGAATTTTTATTTAAATTTAAAATTATAACAATAAAACAGAATTGCTGGGGTAATATTTGTATTAGGGAAATGCAAATTTCATGCATTTGAAGTTCATACGTGAAATCCTTTATTGAATTTGAGCACTAACTGAAATTTGTTCTTCTTTTAAAATTTGTCAATTACTTTAAAGTTAAAGAACAAATCAGAAAAATAATGGTTATTACTGAAAAGTAATTTTGTCATGTAGAGGAGACAGGTGTTTAAATATTTACTTCAGGTATAAAATATGTTAAGTGAGTCACTGAAAAAAATGTCTGTATATATATATATATTTCTTACTGCTCTTTTTCTTAACAAGGGTTTACTCTGATAGTTTCAAGGCCCATTTCTCAAGAACACATAACCTATTTATTTATGTTACTAATATCCTTCTCTTCGGTATGTTGGTTTTAAGACAAGGTAAGTTCTATGTTAGAAGAATGAAGTGGAAAGAAACTTTTTCATTTATAATATGCAAATAATTAAGATCAGAGGTAAGTACCTTTTAAAAAATCATGTCCAGAAAATTATCTTAATTTTTTTTTAAAGTAGACTTAGAAAAAATTTTATTTAATTGATTAGATCATACTACTCTTTATGCTTGATGGAGGCCGTTTTCTTCTTCCTTCCTCCTTCCTCCATGTTTCCTCTTCTCCTCTTCTGGCAAAGGAGAGTAAACACCCCCTGAAATTCATTTCCCTCTTAGCACTTCCCATTTTTAGCTCTCATCCCTGTTGGCATTCCTGTGTTTATTTGTGTGCCTTTCCTGGACAGGAGCTCCAAAAGAGTGAGGACTCTCTCCCTGGCCCTTAGCACAGAGACTTTCAGGTAGCAGGTGCTCAGTGATTATCATTTGGTTACAGGTATATTGAATTTAGTACTTGCTTCTTCTCAGTTTTTAAAATTAAAATGGACAATGTGCCTAAAGCAGTTAATTGACATTTATTTAATATATTAAATAATAACCATGGAGAAAATATGGGGAGGATTAATGGTAAGAATAGAAACCTGGGATAGGAAGAAGGGCACAGAGGTGAGAAATCTGTTCTTTGGGTGATCTTAGTATATTTGTATATTCCTTTCTCTTAGGATATAATGTTAAATACTTGTTGAGGAGGACATTTTTTTTTCAGGGAATGAAAGACTTATTATGTGTGGGTAATATCTGGCGATCTGCCCTAATGTTGGTGTAGAAGTCAGAGCAGGAGGAGCTAAATTTGTGAAATGGTGGTCTACATGATCAGAAACCCATTTATATGCACAGTATATTAACTTTCTATTGTAGGTAAAACCCACTAATAATAAAAAAATATGAATTTGTAGTATTATGAAAAAGTACTGCACAAGCAGTATAATAGTTCCTTTTCATATGAAAGTGCAGATTTTTAGGCCTAATGCTAGTATCTGACCTAGCCAATTAATATTTGAATTAAACAGCATGAACCAATCTGGAAAAACGGTGGGGTATATTATCAGAACACGTTTCTAGGTTTATTTTTATTCCAAGTTTATATCAGAAATGACACTTCTTTATAACTGTTTCATCTGCTTTAACGAAAGGGAATGCACTTTCCTGGTATTAGCTGAACTCAAACCTTTCTCAGAATTTGCTTAAAAGATTTTAGATGGCTCTTATACTTAAGTCCTCAACTTTCCAGTTTAAGGAATGTTGTGTCTAATTTGGTGGGCCTGGTTTGCTTTTCAGATTAGTTAGGAGCTTTTCTATTGGGCTGTTGATAAAAAAAAATGCTTGGTAATTATTGAGACACAATAAAGATAACCGTAAAAATTTAAAGCAAGATGAACACTCATAATCTGTGCATCTTTTATATGAATGTAACTTCAAGGTTTCAAATTTTGTTAGTCTATTGGGTACAGAGAAGTTCAGCAGTGGGAAACGAATGTAGCTTATGTTTTCTCAGGTGCAATCCGCATGATCAGTATGAATCTAGGTGACTTTACTTTCTTTTTTTTTTTTTTTTTTTTTTAACGTTTATCTATTTTTGAGACAGGGAGAGACAGAGCATGAATGGGGGAGGGTCAGAGAGAGAGGGAGACACAGAATCTGAAACAGGCTCCAGGCTCTGAGTTGTCAGCACAGAGCCCGACGCGGGGCTCGAACTCACAGACGGCGAGATCATGACCTGAGCCGAAGTCGGCCGCTTAACCGACTGAGCCACCCAGGCGCCCCGGTGACTTTACTTTCTTAAACAGATCAGTAAGTCTTAATCATTTGTTTTTTTGACTGAAGCTCTATGTTTAGTAAGTTCAATGTCTTGTCACATTAATAAGAAATTAGTAGTTAATGAAACCACATGGATCTATAACGGGTAAAACAGTTGACCACTTAACACTTTAGTGATTATATATGATTGTTCTAATGTTTTCCATAATATATGAAATAATTATTTTACATCCATAGGTCAAAAGTCGGACATAAGTTTCACTGGGCCAAAAAAGGAAGTGTTAGAGTGCTCCAGTCTTTTCTGGAGAATCCATTTCTTTGCCTTTTCCAGCTTCTAGAGGCCATCCATAGTCCTTGGTTCACAGCCTCTTTGTGTATCTTCACAGCCAGCAATGTCACATTTCCCTGGCCCTGTTTCTGTCCTCACATCTATTTCTCTGACCACATCCAGGATATGTTCTCCACTTTTTAGGATTCATGTGATTAGATAGGGCCCACTCAGATTATCCAGGAGAGTCATCCCATCTCATGGCTCTTAACCTTAATTACATTTACCAGGTTCCTTTTGCCATGTAAGATACCATGCTCACAGGTTCTGTGAATTAGGGTGTGAGCATCTTTGGGAAGCCCATGATATACACTAATACCAGTCTTCCTTAGTCTCTTCTGTGGAATCATCATCATTCCTTACATTTCAAATCTATTGTGGTTAGGGGCGCCTGGGTGGCGCAGTCGGTTAGGCGTCCGACTTCAGCCAGGTCACGGTCTCGCGGTCCGTGAGTTCGAGCCCGCGTCAGGCTCTGGGCTGATGGCTCGAAGCCTGGAGCCTGTTTCCGATTCTGTGTCTCCCTCTCTCTCTGCCCCTCCCCCGTTCATGCTCTGTCTCTCTCTGTCCCAAAAATAAATTAAAAACGTTGAAAAAAAAATTAAAAAAAAAAATCTATTGTGGTTAGTATCTCTTACTTTAAGCTTTATGCAGGTAGATCACATATCTATTTTATTTACTATTTTATCTCTAGCCCAAGATATAATACTTGGCATTTAGAAAAAGCTAAATTGTAGTTTTTAATGAAAGAATGAATGAAATTATTGCATATTGTATATTCCCTATAATGGAGAAACTTCTTCTCTGGCATTCAATGAAATGAGTTTTGAGCGTCTACTAGATTTATATGATGAACTGCCTGTTATAAAAGACCTTATTTTGCAAAGTATAGGTCTCTTCTAAAAATCAGTGTGAATATTCAGAAATAAAATTTTCTCATCACAGTCTCTTCATTTGTATGCACATCTAGGTATATTCCACAAGATTTTTACTAATTAAAAAAATATACTCCAGAGAACATTTAGAATTAGATAAAGTTTAACTTCTCTTTTTTTTAAACTTAGAAGTAAAAAAAATGTCTATTTTTCTAAGACATTTCTGCTGTTTTTGTTATACCTTCAGGATTGGTTAGGTCTAGTCTGTCTTCTCTGATGTACAGCATAATTAAGGAATTCTTCATGTGGATGGGGCAGAGTGAGGAGGCTCTAAAGAAGGGAGGGTCTTAGAGAGAAGTTTTTTTTAATGGTGGTCTTTCTATAGTTGGTGAAAACAAAGTTGGAGGTGAGTTGTCATCATGATTTAGTTCTAAGAATCATCAGACATGGATATTTCCCCTGGGGTGGATTTAAATCATGTTGATATTGTTAAGTTTGGACATATTACTGAACAGAATCTTCAAGTGATGTAAGGTTGTTGGTGAAGTTAGTACTCAGATTGGTACTTTATTAGAGAGGGTATTAGAGAGGTATTAGGGTATCAGAGAGTTTAGTGAGTGATGGCTAAAGTAAGTCAGGCCTGGCTGTATGCAGGGACTAATTTGCATTTCCAGACCTCTTACTTGCTCAATATTTTCTTCTTTTGGTGTCTTATGTGAAAGTACATTGTTGGTTCTCATTATGTATTTGTTTAGTGACTAAATAATCAAATGGACTGGCTTTTGTTATTCAGAGACCTATCTCATTTGTAAGTCTTGTGTTTAATTTCCCTGTCCTGGGGAATTATAAAGATTTGCTAAGCCAACAAAGAGATGTTAAAGGGTTTTTCTTCCATATTAGTCCTCTACCTCTTCCTTGAAAATCCATTTTAGAAATAATTTCAGCCTTATTTGTCATGATGATAAGGTAAAGCAGTTAGGATGATCTTTATGCAATGACTTTTTGAATACTAGAGACAGGTTAGAATTAAAATTCCAAAGAGGTAAAGGCAACCCCAAATCTCTTTTCTTTTCTTTTCTTTTCTTTTCTTTTCTTTTCTTTTATTTTCTTTTCTTTGACATAACTGGCTTTTCTAACACAGAGAAGAAGGCAGAGATGTAGACAAAATGCAAAGATGGAGGAATTTATCCTAAATTAAAGAATAAGGTAAGGCCATGGCCAGAGAACTAAGTGAAGCAGATATAAATAACATGTCTGATGAAGAATTTAAAGCAATAATAAGGATACTCACTGTGCTTGGGAAAAGAATAGAAGACATCAGCAGTACCCTTAACCTAGATTTAAAGAGTTAAAGAAGAATGAATCAGAGATGAAGAGTACAATAAGCAAGATTATAACATACTTGGTGCAATTCAGGCTAGAAAAAGAAGAATGAAAAAAAAAAAGAATGAATTAATGACCTAGAAGACAAAATAATGGAAAGCAATGAACTTGAACAAAAGGGACAAAGAAGAATTATGCAACACAAGAAAAGACTTAGGAAACTCAGTGACTTCATTAAATGGAATAACATTTGTATTATAGGAGTCTCAAAATAGACAAAGGGGAATGAAAATGTATTTGAAGAAATAATAGCTGAAAACTTACTTAATTTGGATAAGGAAACAGACATCCAGATCTAGGAGGCACAGAGAACTCCCATCAAAATAAAAAAAAGCAGATGAACATTAAGACATATTGTAATTAAATTTGTAAATATACTGATAAAAAATCTTGAAAGCAGCAAGACAAAAGAAGTCATTAGGTTACAAGGGAAAAACCATTAGAGTAGCTGGAGATTTTTCAACAAAACTTGGCAAGCCAGAAGGGAGTAGCATAATATATTCAAAGTGCTGAATGGGAAAAATCTACAGCCAAGAATACTCTATCCAGCAAGGCTGTACTTCAGAATAGAAGGAGAGATAAAGAGTTTCCCAAACAAAAACTAACGGAGTTCATGACCACTAAATTAGCCCTGCAAGAAATATGAAAAGGACCCTCTAAGTGGAAAGGAGAGACCAAAAATTACAGCATAGAGGCAGGAAATACAAAAGCAGTAAGAATGAATGTTTCTGCAAAAATCAGTCAGGAAATTCACACAAAAAAAGAATATAAAGACTATAATAACATACACCTAAAACATAGGGAGGAATGTAGAAAAGAATTTGTTCAAACTTGAATGACCATCAACTTCATATAGACTGCTATTTACAGAAAAAGTTGTATATATAAGCCTTATGGTAATGATATATCAAAAACCACTAAAACTTGAAAAGAATAAAGAGAAAATAATCCAAATATATACTAAGGAAAATCAGCAAAACATGAAAGAGAAGAGACAGAGAAGAGAAGAGAAGGAAAGACAAGAAAGGATAAGAGAAAATTTCTAAGCAACAGCAAAACAATAAAATGGCAATAAGTACATATGTGTCAGTACTTACTTTGTGTTTTTTTAATTTAAATTAAATTATGTTAATTTTTTTAAGAGAGAAAGAGGAAATGAATGGGGGAGGTGCAAAGGGAGAAGGGTGAGAGAGAATCTTAAGCAGGCCCCACGTCCAACACAGAACATTACAGGGGACTCGATGTTACGACCATGAGATCATGACCTGAGCTGAAATCAAGAGTCAGACACTTAACTGACTGAGCCACCCAGGTGCCCCAATAATTACTTTGAATATAAATGGATTAAATGCTCCAATAAAAAGACATAGACTGTAAGAATGGATAAAAACAAGATGCAGCTATATGCTGCATACAAAAGACTCATTTTAGACCTAAAGACTTCTATAGATTGAAAGTGAGATGTAGAAACTTTTATCATGCAAATGGATATCAAAAGAAAGCCAGGGCAGCAATAATTGTATTGAACAAAATAGACTTTAAAACATAGATTGTAACTAAGAATGGCACTATATAATAATAAAGGGGACAATCCAGCAAGAAGCTATAACAGTTGTAAATGTTTATGCACCCAACATGAGAGCACCCAAATGCACAAAGCAGTTAATAACAAAAATAAAAGAACTAATTTATAATAACACAATAATAGTAGGGGACTTTAATACTCCACCTACATCAATGGACAGATCATCTAAACAGAAAACCAACATGGAAATGGTGACTTTGAATAACACACTGGACTGGATGGACTTAACAGGTATATTCAGAATATTCCATACTAAAACAGCAGAATACACATTCTTTTCAAGTACACATGGAACATTCTCCAAAATAGATCACATATTATGTCACAAAACAGGCCTCAACAAAACGTTGAAATCATACCATGAACCTTTTCTAACAATACACTATGATGTTAGATGTCAACCAGAAGAAAAAATCTGGAAAGACCACAAATACATGGAGGTTAAACAACATGTCACTAAATAATGAATGGGTCAACCAGGAAATCAAAGAGGAAATAAAAAAATACATGGAAACAAGTGAAAATGAAAACACAATGGTCTAAAACCTTTGGGATGCAGCAAAAGCAGTCCTAGGAGGGGAGTGTGTAGAAATACAGAGCTACCTCAAGAAGCAAGAAATATCTCAAATAAATAACCTAACCTTACACCCTAAAGAGTCTAGAAAAATAAAAACAAATGAAACCTAAAACCAGCAGAGGGAAGGAAATAATACAAATTACAGCATATATCTATAAATGATATAGAAACTAAAAAACAAAACAAAACAATAGAACATATAATGAAGCCAGGAACAGGTTCTTTGAAAAAATCAATAAATTTATATACCTCTAGCTAGTCTTATCAAAAATATGAAGAACCTAAATAAATAGAATCACAAATGAGAGAGGGAAAATAACTAATACTCAGAAACACAAACAGTTAGATTATAAAAAACTATATGCCAACAAATTGGACAACCTGGAAGCAATGGATAAATGCTTAGAAACATATAAATTGCCAGAACTGAAACAGGAAGAAATAGAAAACTTGAACAAACCAATAACCAGCAAAGAAATTGAATCAATATTAAAAAAAACTCCCAACAAACAAAATTTCTATTGTAGAAAAGAACACAGGCAGTAACTTCTTTCACATTGGCTATACCAACTTTTTTCTAGATATGACTCCTGAGGAAAGGGAAACAAAAGAAAAATAAACCATCATGACTACATCAAAGTAAAAAGCTCCTGTACAGTGAAGGAAACAATCAACAAAATTAAAAGGCAACCTGTGGAATGATAGAAGATATTTGTGAATGAGATATCCAAAGTGTTAGTATCCAAAATAAATAGAACTTATAAAACTCAACACCTAAACAATGGCAGAAGACATGAATAGACATTTCTCCAAAGAAAATATACAGATAGCCAATGGACACATGAAGAGATGCTCAGCATTAGTGATCATCGGAGAAATACAAATCAAAACTACAATGAGATATTACCTCACAATGTCAGAGTGGCTAACATCAGCAACAGAAGAAACAATAGGTGTTGACAAGGATGCGGAGAAAGGGGAACCCTCTTGTACCATTGGAGGGAATGCAAATTGGTGCAGCCACTCTGCAAAACAGTAGGGTGTTTCCTCAAAAAGTTAAAACTAGAGCTGCCCTACAATTTAGCAATTGCATTACTAGGCATTACCTAAAGAATACAAAAAATACTAATTCAGAGGGACACATGCACACCTATGTTTATAGCAGCATTATCTAGAATAGCCAAGATTTGGAAGCAGCCCAAATGTCCATTGACTGACAAATGGATAAAGAAGATACGTATATCAATCAGCCATAAAAAAGAATGAAATTTTGCCATTTGCAACAACATGGATGGACCTGGGGAGTAATATGCTAAACAAATTAAGTCAGTCAGAGAAAGACAAGTACCATATGATTTCACTCTTCTGTGGAATTTAAGAAACAAATGAGCAAAGGGTAAAAAAAGAGAGAGGGAGGCAAAATAAGAAAAAGACTCTTAAATATACAGAACAAACTGATGGTTACCTGAAGGGGGAAAGTGATAGAGGGGCACCTGGATGCCCTCCTTTATCACTTTCATCTTAAGCATTAGTTAAGCGTCTGACTGGTTCAGGCCATGAACTCATGCTCTCACGGTGTCTGACTCATGATCTCATGCTCCTGAGTTTGAGCCCTGTGTTGGGCTCAGTGCTGACAGCTCAGAGCCTGGAGCCTGCTTCAGATTCTTTCTCTGTCTCTCTCTGCCCCTCCCCGGCTTGTTCTCTCTCTCTCTCTCTCTCTCTCTCTCTCTCTCTCTCTCTCCCTCTCTCTCCCTCCCTCCCTCCCTCCCTCTCCCTCTCTCTCCCTCTCTCTCCCTCAAATATAAATAAACATTAAAACAAAAATTAAAGAAAAAAAGAGGTGATGGAGATTATGGAGTGCACTTGTGATGAGCACCAGGTATCGTATTGAAGTGTTGAATCATTACATTTTACACCTGAAACTAACATTACACTGTATGTTAACTAACTGGAATTTAAATTAAAAAAAAAATAGAAAAATTAGGGGCAACTGGGTGGCTCAGTCGGTTAAACTTCCAACTTTGGCTCAGGTCATGATCTCACAGTTCATGGGTTCGAGCCCCGCTTTGGGCTCTATGCTAACAGCTTAGAGTCTGTAGCTTGCTTCAGATTCTGTGTCTCCCTCTCTCTCTCTGTCTTTCCATGCTGACTCTCTGTCTCTCTCTCAAAATAACAAATAAACATTAAAAATTTTTAAAAAACATTAAAAAAAATAAAATAAATAGAAAAGCTAAAATAAGAAAAGTACAGGCATTCACTGATCTACAAAAGGCTTAAGTCAGAACTATTCCAAGCTGACCTAGATGTTTCGTCACCTAGAAATTATGTGACCATATTTGTATTGTAGATAGGATAATACATATGAAGGATTATAAGAAGAATTTAACATATTTTATTGACAGATTCTGTATTGGCCATAAATAATTGCTAACACATAAAATTTGAGTTAAAATTCTATTACTGTTGTTGCAGTTTCTAATTGCATAATTCTTCTATGTATATTGTGCTAAGAACTGGTGATTTCTGAGTATTAACAATCACAATCCTAGTTGTCAAGGGGAATGAAACAAATAAGTAAGCAAAATAGAGCACAATAAAATTGTATAGTAGTCGGTAGTAAATACAATAACAGCACCAAGTAGGGAGTAGTAAACTCCTCTGTGAAAACTTCACAGAGAAGAAGAAAGCTCTCACACTGGCCTTTGAAGCACAGATAGGTTGGAATTCCAGAAAGGAGCAACAGCCTGTGCAAAGGCATAAAAGCAGGAATCAACCTTATGTGTTTGGTGTCGGAAACTATATAAGCAGTGTGGTTTGGGTGAAATGTATGGGAAAGAAGGAAAGATGACATATGAGGTTAAGTATTTACAAATTTAGGAATAGGTTTCTTTCAAATATTTGATAAACTTAAAATCTCTTTGCTTTCAAAACAAGTCAGATTTCAATTTAAGCCTTTCTTTAATGCTAACCAATTATGAGTCACTCATAATATTACCTTAGCAATTTCATTTTATAAATTTGTTTCTATTTGTGATTCATAATCACATTATGTGATTCATAATATGAAATATATGTTTGGTATTTGTCCCATTTTCCGGCATAGAGCTCCTAGAACCCTTGGACTTTTATAAGTGATGAGAATGATAAAAGTATCTTTTGTTATATTAATGAGGGGGCTTTGGACCTAAGGATGAGGGCTGTATCAGGAAAACTAACCATGTGATTAGAGGATTACAGCTCTCAGTATTACCTCCTGGCCTCCTGGGATGAGGAGAGGGACTGGAGGTTGAATTCAATCACTAATGGCCAGTGATTTAATCAATCATGCCTATTTAATGAAGCCTCCATAAAAACTCAAAGGATGGTGTTCAGAGAGCTTTCAGATTGGTGAACACATGGAGATTCAGGAATAGAGGCACACTAGAAGGACATATCTTGTGCCTCTTTCCACATACCTTGTCTTATGCATCCCTTACATTTGGTTGTTTTTGAGTTATATCCTTTTATAATATCCTAGTAATCCAGTAAGTAAAATGTTTCTCTGGGTTCTGTGAGCTGCTCTAGCACATTGATTGAACCCAAGGAGGGGGTTGTAGTAACTTCTTGTTTATAGCCAGTTGATCAGAAATACAGGTAACACTTGCACTTGGAATTGGCATCTGAAGTGCTAGGGGGGAGGTGGTGACAAATCTGTAGTTCTGAACTCTTAACCTATGGAATCTCATGCTATCAGAATTGAGTTGAAATGTAGGATACCCAGCTGATATACTGAGCACTGTTTGTTGGCATGGGCGAACCTCTCCCCTGCCACATTGGAACTGGTACTAGAATCTTTTACCATTGAAACATGTTTTTGAATTAATTTGTAGGTAGCCTCTGAATAAAAATGTTATCTTACCATTGTGATATAAATTTAGCATCAAAGACCAACCTCTAGCTTTATTTCTGTGAAGACACGGATAAGCAACTTGTAGTTGATTTTCTTGGCTACTGGCTACACTTAAAAATTAATTGGAGATGAAGTGTCTGGGTGGCTCAGTTGGCCGAATGCCCTACTCTTGATTTCAGCTCAGGTTATAATAACACAGCCTGGGAGTTTGAGCCCTGCATTGGGCTCTGCGCTGACAGTGTGGAGCCTGCTTGCGATTCTGTCTCTCCCTTTCTCTCTGCCCCTTTCCCGCTCACATTCTTTCTTTCTCTCCCTGTCTCTTTCTCTCCCTCTTTGTCTCTCAAAAATAAATAAATAAACATTAAAAAAACCTTTAAAAATAATTAATTGGAGAAGACTGTTAGTGATATACAAATTGCAAATTGTCCCATCATATTTTGGTTCCTTATTTTGCATCAGAAATTTTCACAGTATATATTTAAGTCTTATAACCACAACAAAATAGCTTATTGAATTCTTGACATGAATTTATTCATTTTTTTTCCTCTGGAAGATAAATTGAAACTAGGTTTGACTAGGTGTTTTCCTTAGAGATAACTATAACACTTTGTCTCTGACAGAACTCAACCAACATTGTTGATTGACAAAATTTTCTTTCTGAAAAGTTGTTTGCTTTAATGTACTATGGCAGTGTTTAACTGTTTCACTTTGACATTTATATGAACTTGAAGTAAATTTCTAGTACCCTAGTGGATTTGGATTTGAGTATGATTCAGTCTGAGTACCTTGTACCTCATTTGAAACTACTTTTCTTTCATTCACATATGGGAAGAATATAGCTATAAGAAGTTTTATCTCCTTGTAAAAAGTTTATTGCTGGGGCACTTGGCTGACTTAGTAGAGCATGAAACTGTTGATCTTGGGGTTGTAAATTCGAGGCCCATGTTGGGTGTAGAGATACTTAAATAAAATCTTAAAAAAAATTTATTCCTATCAGTGGTAGGAAGATCAATGCCCTCCCTCCTACCCTTGACGTTCACACTCTAATCTGTGGAACCTGTGAATATGTTACCTTACATGGTACTACAGACTTTGCAGATGTGATTAAGGACAGGGACCTTGAGATGGAGAGATTTTTCCTAGATTAAATGGGCCCAATCTAATCACATGAGGCCTTGAAGGCAGAGAACCTTTCCTGCATGGATCAGAGAAAGATGAGATGGAAGAACGAGGAGAGATTCAAAGAATGAGAGAGAGTAAATTCACCATTCCTGCTTGGAAGGTGGAGGAAGGGGGCCATGAACCAACATATGTGGGTGGCCTCTGTAGCTGGGAATGGCCCTCAGATGACCACATCAAGAAAACAGGTATCTCAGTCATATAAGTGCAAGGGACTGAATCTTTAACAACCCAGATGGGCAAGTAAATAGGTTCTCACCTAGGGTCTCCTGAAAGAAACAAAGCCTAGTTAACCTATAGAACTGAAAGGCAATAAATTGGTGTTAAGCCGTGAAGTTTGTGTTAATTTGTTACAATCATAATAGATAATTAATACATGATCTTAATCATAGGTCATGTAGTTTACTTTTGTAGAGAAACTGTGTGAGCAAATTTGAAATCTTATATAAAACTAATTGCTGCAATTATACAATTAAAATGTAGATATATTAAATCTGAAATGTGTACTTAAATTTCAGGAAAAGCAATCAGTTTTATAGAAATACCAAAATATTGATTTTTGAATGTGCTTATGTATCTCACAGAAGATTTAGCATGAATTAAAGTGCCTGAAAACCATTTAATCGTATAAACACCATGAACTGTTTTGGTGCTACAGAATGGAAAATATGATTTAGTTTTTTTTCTGAGCCAGTGCTTTCCAATGGAAAATCATGCAAATGAGAATAATATGTGAGCGACATATGTAATTTAAAATTTTCTAGTAGCCACATGTAATAAAAGGAACAGGTAAGATAATAAATTTAATTTAATTAACTATATGCAACATATTTCAAAATGTAATTATAAACATTATCATTGAGATAGTTTATAGCCTTTTTAGTACTAAGTCTTTGATATCCAGTGTGCATTTTTCATTTATAGTACACCTGGATGAGCCACATTTCAAGTGTTCAGTAGTGCACGTGGTTAGTAGCTACCATATTTGATAGCAAAACTCTATGTAGAAATGTCTTTTCCACCACATGGTTTTTGGTGCCCATTATTAAAGTGGTAGAAACACTACCACTACTGTTAGAAAAGGTAACAAAAGAAAAAAGAGACAGTATGCTTAGCTCAGGGAGACCAAGAGCTATATAGCATCATGTTGTCATTTTTAGTGTCAACCAGTAAAAATAGACAACTAGTATTTCATACCAGTATACTGGAAAAAAACAAAACTTTCTGTATGTTGTAGATTATATTTTCCAAAATAGTCATAATAATATCTCCACTTTGCATATTCTTTTTTGGTATGACTGCATTTCTTCTATTGTTAGATAGAGTTTAATACCCTCCTTCTTGAACTTGGGCTTGCCTTAATGACTTGCTTGATCAGTTAAATATGGCAGAAGCCACATTCTGGGACTTCTAAGGCCATATCATAAAAAAACTTCCAGGTTCCTAAATCTCTTAGAATATTCAGTCTTGGGACACCCCCTCTCAGAACTTAATTGCTATGTTGTAGGAAGCCCAACCCACATGGAGAGGCCAAAACCAGGCAGACATTCTTGCTGACAGCTTTGCTTGAGTTTTCAGCCAAAAGCCACCATCAACTACCTGCCCTGTGAGTGTGCTATCTTGGATGTCCAACCCATAATGGCTGCAATTGAAGTCAAACCTTGACTGCAGCTACGTAGAACCCTGATGTGTGAAACCATGGCTGAGTTCAGTCATACCTCAGAACCATGAGAGAGAATAAAAGTTGTTGCTTTTAATCATTAAGTTTTGGAGTGGCTTCCTATACAGCAATAGATAATCAGAATACTGTAGAATTTGATTGTCAAAGACTTTACTTGGAGAAGAGCATAAAGAATCAGAACCACACTAACGCCAAATTTAAGGAACTACCTAGAAGGTACAGAGGAAAGAGTTAGACTGTTCTTTTAGCTCTAGTGGTCAAGGGTTATTAATAAAAGCTTTTTGAGGAGGAAGATAAAATTGATAATTACTAAGTAGATGTATATAGAGGAATCTGTTAATGGATCCTATTATGAAGTATAGATTTAATTAATCTCCACAGATCTTTCATAGTCTTTAAGTCCTGTGTTAAAAATTAAACCACTGTAGGTATCTTTATAACAGAGATATGAAGTAGGTAAACCTTACCTAACTGTAGGTGTTAAGATTCTTGTGCCCAATGTGAAAACAAAACAAAAAACTAGGGAAGTGGCCCTCATGTAGAATTCCATTTTAACAAGGCTTATTTGTATCTGGGTGTACTTATGCTATAATGAGATCTATAATTGCATTAAAAATGACTTTGAAACTTTTCCAGGTAACCCACAAATGATAATTCTCAAAATGTGCATGATGATCACCTGCTCTTTAGTGGTCTTGAATCAGAATCATTGAATACTAAGTGATTATATAATTTATGCTGCAGAACAGTCACAGGCAAATGTTTGTTCAGCTTCTTGTGGTTACTAAGTCTCTCTCCTCCTTGGTAATTTTAAGTAGAGTAGCAAGGACTCAGAAAAAGAAATAAGAAAAACCCCTACAAAGTTGGCAATATTGTAAGTATGGCAGTTGGCTTACAACTGGGGAGAGAAAAATAATTCTTTTCTTTGGTGCATAGTAGAGATATGATGATCACTATTTATGATAATCATGCTGTCTTTTGTAAAAACAGAAGCTATTCCTAATTTTACAACTCCTTTAGAAGTATTGATAGCTTATTTTATTTAGTTTCTGACCTTTTATAGAACGTATAAGCTTGTAAACTAGAAGTAACTGAACCTACTTTATGATTACTTTTATTTTATATTAGCTGTTCATACTGTACCAGAAGCCTTCTCATATTCTCTCATTTTTGGGTTATTATAATGTTCCAGGAATGCCTCTCAAAGAATAGAAACTAAAATTAAAAAAAAAAAAGCTTTTATTTGGAAATAATTATTGATTCAAAGAAAGTTGCAAAGGTAGTACAGAGAGGTTTTCTGTACCTTTTTCCCAGTTCCCACATTGCTTGTATCTTATGTAACTATAGTATGATATCAAAACCAGGAAGTTGATATACTGATATAAATTATGTGTATAGTTCTATCACATGTGTAGATTCAAGTAGCCACCACCACCACAATAAAGATACAGAAATATTTCATCACTACATAGATCTACTTTTGCTACCAGTTTATATTCATACTTACCCTCTCAACCTCTTCTTCCTGCTCTTCCTGCCCTCACCCCACCTATCCATAACCCCTGGAAAATACTAATCTGATCCTCATTTCTGTAATTTTATTTTTCTAAAATATTTTATGAATGGGATCATAAAGTATGTGATGTTTTAAGACTGGCTCTTGTCACTTAGTATGATGCCCTAGAAATCCAAGTTGTGTATCGAGTTTATTCTTTTTTATTGCTGAGTAGTATCCTGTGGTATGGATGTACCATATTTATTTAACCAGATACCTATTGTAGGGCAATTTTGTTTTTTCCAATTTGGGTCTATTAGAAATAAAGCTTCTATGGACAGTTGTGTATAGGATTTTGTAGACATACGTTTTCACTTTTCTGAGATAAATGCCCAGAAGTGTGATTACTAGATCATATGGTAAATGCACGCTTAGTTTTTAGGAAACTGCCCAACTTTTTTCCAGACTGGCTATACTATTTTTCATTTCCATAAGAAAGAGTGTAATTACTCCACACCCCAACCAGCATTTGGTATTCTATTTTTTTTTTAACTTAGCTATTCTAGTAGGTGTGTAGTCATTGCTCATTGTGATCTTAATTTGCATTTCCCTCATGTCTAGTGATGTTAAAGATCTTTTCATGTGCTTATTTGCCACCTGTATATCCTCTTCCGTGTAATGACTCATCATGTTGTTTGCCAATTTTGTAATTGGATTGTTTGTATTTTACTGTTAATTATTGAGAGTTCTATATATATTTTGGATAGGAAAACTTTTTCATATATGGGGCTAGCAAAAATTTTCTTATATTCTGTAGCTGGTAAAGTCAATTTTATCAGTGTTCTTCTTTCATGTAATATGATTTTGTGCCAAAACTGTTCAAGTTCTGGGTCCCAAAGATACTCTTTAAAAGTTTTATTTTTTAGATTTACATTTTACGTTTATGATCCATTTGAGTTCATTTTCATGAGGTATGAGACTTTTCTCAAGATTCATTTTTTGACTATTGATATCCAGTTGCTCTTGCACTATTTGTTAAAATGGATATCCTTCCTCCATTGAGTTACTTTTGTGTCTTTGTCATTTCTGTGGCATTGAACTATTTGTCTATCTTTTGATTAGTACCACACAGTATAGATTTCTATAGCTCTATATTAAGTCTTGAAATTGCATTTAGTTGTCCCTCATAGATTATTCTCTTCTTTCAAAGTTGTTTTAGTTTTTTCTAGTTCCTTTGCTTTGCCATGTAAATTTTAGAATAATCACATAGGCATCTACAAAGGATCTTTCTGGGATTTTGATAAGAATTATGTTAAACCTGTGGTTTTGATTTGTATTTCCTTGATGATCAGTGATGCCTGTTACACTGGCTAAAATCAACAGCACAAGAAACAACAGGAATTGGTGAGGATGTGAAGAAATGAGAACCCTTTTGCACTGTTGATGGGAATGCAAACTGGTGCAGATGCTTAGGAAAACAGTATGGAGCTTCCTCAAAAAGTTAAGAATAGAAATACCCTACGATCTAGCAATCACAGTACTAGGTATTTACCCGAAGAATACAAAAATACTAATTCAAAGGGATACATTCACCCCAATGATAATAGCAGCATTATCTGCAATAGCCAATTTATGGAAACAATCCAAGGGGTCCATCAATTGATGAATAGATAGGGAAGATGTGGTATTATATAATGGGATATTACTAGGCCATAAAAAAGAATGAAGTCTTGCCATTTGCATCAACATGGACAGAGATAGAGAGTATTATGCTAAGTGAAATAACTCAGAGAAAGACAAATACCATATGATTTCACTCATATGTAGAATTTAAGAAATAAATGAACAAAGGGGAAAAGAGAGAGACAGAGAGAGAGAGAGAGAGAGAGAGAGAGAGAGAGAGAGAGAGAGAGAGGCAAACAGACTCTTAACTACAGAGAGCAAACTTATGGTTACCAGAAGGGTGTTGAGTGGGGGATGGGTTAAATAGATGATGGGATTAAAGAGTGCATTAGTGATGAGCAGCCTGTGTTGTGTGGAAGTGTTGAATCACCATATTATACACCTGAAACATTACAGTATAAATTAACGAACAGGAATTTAAATAAAAACTTAAAAAAAAAAAGAATTATGTTAAATTTTATATCAGTTTTGGAGAATTTACATCTTTGGTATACCAAGTCTTCCAGTCCATTAACACAGTATGTCTCTCTGTTTATTTAAATCTTTGATTTCTTTCATTAGCACTTTGTTTTCAGCCTACAAGTCTCATACATGTTTTGTTAGATTTATACGTAGTTGTTACTTTTTTTAGGTATTGCAAATGATATTGTATTTTAAATTTCAATTTCCACATGTTCATTACCAGTATATAAAAACAAAATAGGTTTATCTTATCTTATGTCTTGTAACCTTTCTGAATTCACTTATTAGTTCAAGGGGTTTTTTGTTTGTTTTTTGTTTTTTGTAGGTTCCCTGGTGTTTCCTACATCGACTTTTATGTCATGTACAGATTGGACAGTTTTATTTCTTCCTTTTAAAACTGTATGCGTTTTATTTACTTTTCACACCTTATTACACTGGCTAGAACTTCTAGTATTATGTTGAATAAAGGTGGTAAGAGCTGATATTTCTGCCTTTTTGCTGATCTCAGGATGAAAGCATTCAGTCTTTTACAATTAAGTATGATATTATCATTAATTATTAATGTAAATTAAAAATGGTAAGATATAAAAATTCTCTTCTATTCGACTTTTCTGAGTTTTTATCATGAATAGATAGGTGTTGAATTTTGTCAGAAATATGCCTAACTGGGGTGCCTGGTTGAGCATCTGACTTCAGCGCAGCTCATGATCTCATGGTTCGTGAGATCGAGCCTCATTGTTGGGCTTTACACTCACAATGCAGAGCCTCCTTCAGATTCTCTGTCTCCCTGTCTCTCTGCCCCTCCCCTGCTCTCTCTCTCTTTTCTCAAAAATAAACATTAAAAAAAATAGAAAAAGCAAAAGAAAAAATATGACTTTTCCATATCAGTTGACATGATCAAATGGTTTTCTTTATTTAGTCTGTTAATATGGTGGATTAAATTGATTGGTTTTCAAATATTGAATGATTCTGGCATTTCTGGAATAAACCTTACTTGGTCATGGTGTATAATTTTTTTCCTATACTGCTGAATTCTATTAATATTTTGTTAGGAATATTTATTCTTAATATATTGATGAAAGATATGAATTCTTGCTCCTTGTAGTGTCAATCTATATCACCTGAGAAACAAGACTTATCCCATGTCATTAACTCTTTGGTGTTCTTTGCTTCATTCTTTTTCTTTACTTTTCTTGTAGACTAACACATTGTTTGCATTTTTTTAAAGTTTATTTATTTTGAGAGAGACAGACAGTGCAAGTGGGGGAGGGGCAGAGAGAGAGGGAGACAGAGAATCCCAAGCAGTCTCCTTCCTGTCAGCATGGAGCCCCATGTGAGGCTCAACCTCATAATCAAAAATGGAGATAAGGAGATTAATGATAGTATGGTGTGCTGTTTATGCTGATTATGACATGATATATGATATGATATAAGACATGATAAATGACCTAGAGATGCCAAAGTTTGCAAGTTTTACTTTATATTAGGAAAATTTAGAAAAAAAATTATTGATAAGGGAAACAGAAACCAATCATGGATAAAGCAGAATATCACAATCTATATGATGAGATTATTTAGTTACAAAAAGAAGAAATGGAAAAAATACATACACACCTATATATATAAGTGTATATTTATATATATACACACATACATACATATACATACATATATCATACATAAACATATATACCATAAGGCATGAGTGAAATATTACCTGTGTCCTAATAATAATTAATTATCACTGATATTTATTTGATAATCTGTTCTAGATAACTTACTTATTGTTATGTAATCATACTACTATTATCATTGTTATATTAGAGGTGAAAGAATTGACAACCGCTATGTAGTTGAACCAGTGATTGAACTGAGACCACCTGATTCTAGAACCTCTGCTCTTAATCACTCTAGTATCCAGTTGATTCATTCATTCAATATTTATGGGACATCTGTTACGCACCTGACTTGTAAAAGATGAGGATATAAGGATGAACTAGCAAGACATGTTCCATGCTCTTTGGAAGCCAACAACCTACTGGTGACACAGAAATAAAATAATAGTCTCCCAAATTAATGTATAAGTACAAACTGGGATAGGAATGAAGGAAATGTCCAGGGTGCTTAAGAAAGAGAACCAACTTTGAAATTAAAGGAGGAGAGATGATGGAAGTCCTCTCTATATTAGAGGCCTAAAGGATAAGTAGATTTTAGCCATATCTAGGGGGAGGTGAAGATGGAAAACACATTCTAGAGAAACATAATTGTTTATGCATTCTGCAGTGGCAGAGAGCTCAGTGTCTATGAAGACCTGATAAAAGGTCAGAGTGACTTCAGTACTGAGATTGAAGGAACGTGTAATGTGAGATGAAGCAGAGCAGGGATCATGCTAGTCCTTCCAGCCCATACTAACAATTTAGAATATTAAGCTAAATGCAGTGGGTACAGGATTAGAATATTAAGCTAAATGCAGTGGGTACAGGTACAGTGTCCTTCAAGAATGAAGGACAGCTTTTTTGCAAAAGCCTTGTAGGTAGTTTGTATATTGAAAAAACGGGACTAAATGACTTCTCATCCATTTGAGCTAAAAAAAATCATAAATGTTTTATTCTAGAAATCTCCACGTATCCAAGAGCTTTTTTTTTTCTCTGACAATACTTTGATTTAATCTTTGTAGTGCTAGTAACTCAAAGGCAAAGCTCTTATTGGATTTGTAATCCAATGAGAAATACAGCCCTCACATATGTGCCTGGCTTAATGACTTCTGCTGAGGTTGAATTGTGAGATGTTATCCATCTCCTCTCTGAAATATGAATTCTAGTTTAGTGGAATTCGTTGCCTTTAGGGAGTTGGTGATATCACTTTTGGCATGACTTTTTTTAAAGCCCACTGACAATATATTTTAAGATGGAAAGCAATAAAATGTGCAGTATTTATTTATTTATTTTTAGCCAGCTAGTTGAAATCGTATGTTAACCTTTTATCATAAAAGTTAGGAAACATTCATAAATTAGCTTCCAAAATGTATAGGCTTGTTTAAGCTTCAGAGAAGATATTGATACATAGTTACATTTTTTACATACTGATACACTGGATGCATTCAAAACAATTTTGTTCATTTGGTTATAATTTTACAAATCATGGAATTTTATAACAAACGTCACCTTTCTCCCTGAAAGGTCATAGAAATGAAATGGCTGACAAACATAATCATCTTATATGTTTCTCAAACACTTTTATATTGTGTTTTCCTTCTTTTCTCTGATAGGTGACTCTAAAATTCATAATTTTTAAACATAGTTTATATATGAACGAAACAAGGACATTTTGACTGCGAGATAGTATACCATATCTTAATGGCACAAAATATCTAATGGCACAAAATATCCCACCTCTTTTTAATGTTAGGAGTGAAATAAAATACAGATATGCACTATTAATTTATATTAATAATTTTGGTGTCATGCACTTGCCAACGTGGGGCTTAGAAACATCATTATAGTCACAGAAATGGGTTTAAACTCTAATATTTGCTTTCTTTATGCCCTGAAACAAATTTCTCAACCTTTCTGAAATTCAATTTTCTAATGTTAAATAAAGGGATAATAAAATGATCTGGTCAGACTGTTTTGATGATCACATGTGAGAGAATATAAAACCTGTTTTCAATACTAGCTGTGTACTTGATCACCTGGAGAGCCTTAAAAAAATTCTCAAGCCAAGGCCGTGCATCTGACCACTTAAATCAGAATCTCTGCAGGTAGCACTCATGCATCAGATGGTTTTAAAAAATTTCTTGGGAGATTTTATTCTGTAGCTATAATGAAAACTGCTGACATAAAAGCATGAGAATGGTGGTAGGCATATCATAAATGTTGGTTCCATTCTCTCCCTCTTATAAGCTATTTGCCTTCAATTCTGATAAAACTTATCTCTTCTGGAAAGATAAGCCATAAGCTATAGATGAGGTTTATTGAAAGATAGGAAAAGATATAATAATCTGTTTTGGCAAAGTATAACAAATGGAAGTTATTTTATAGATAATTATAAGTAGCCCCTCTTTAGACTTCAATGGTGAAATGAAATTTAGTTAATCATATTATATATCAACAGAATTAATTAAAAACTGTGTGTAATTATAATACTGGTAAGCATAGATGAATATGGATATTAATTATTCATATGATAATTTCTAAGTTTTATGATAAATGCACTTAAAATTTTGTCATCTTTTAAGTTGCCTTTCCTATACTCATTTCATCAAATTGGAATTATGAAGAAAATCCACATATTGGTCACAAATTATGAGACTAGGAGTAATATACACTTTCTTTATTTTATTTCTATCAAGGGTACCCTCCTTTCTATGTAGCAGGCTCACAATCGTCAGGTCAACTTTGACTATTTTGTCTCATATTTTTCAAATACAATCAGTTGCCAAATTCTGTAGCTTATTCTTCTTCCAGATATAATCCAGTATTTTTCAAACTTGACTGTTTGGAGACTTCTTGCATTGAACTGTTTGCGGTAGCTATTAGATGAGAGAGGTGGAAGACAAAGTCAAAGCAGCAGCTCCTCTTTTTCAGTCATGTTAGAGTTCTGTGTATTTGTGCTTATGTATGTGTCATATGTTAGGGTCCATTTGCAAAAAGATTCCTCTGCTAAAAAGAAAGTTTGACTAATACTGAATTCAGTCTATTATTACAAGGTAGAACTAAACTAAAGAGTATATTGCAGTAAGAAAGGGAAAAAATATGTTAACTAGTGGTTCGGACTTTTTCTTGGAGAAGGAATAATTTCTGTCAGCACAGAGCCCGACCTGGGGCTTGAACTCATGAATGGCGAAATCATGACCTGAGCCGAAGTCGGACACTTAAATGACTGAGCCACCCAGGTTCCCCTCAAATGACTTATAAGAACAAGAATTTTCAATGAATAATCTCAAGTTTGCATTCTGAGATGTAAATTTTCTTCCTCAAACCTTCAATGAAGTTTACTAAACACCAGGTTTTATTTTGTGTGAATTGTGGAAAAGGGCTGATTTCTACATATGGGTCCTGCTCTGCAGAATGCTGTGATAATTCATAAATTGAACTGCTTTGATAGGAGCAGAAGCTAAAATATGTGCCTGAGCATATAAACTTCTACTGATTTGCAGACCTTGGGAAGAGCATCCAGCTTGATAGAAGTCACAGAAAGGGAGTTTGAATTACTTACTATCTAGAGAAAGAAGGGTTGGGGGGACATATGAGGAAGATGAAGCTTGTTTTATTGTGGATCATCTGAATAAAAGTCTCTCTCTTTTTTTACTTATAAACCTACTTCATGTGCGCAGTTTGCTTTTAAGAGTTTCCATCTGACATTTGGTATTATTATTGTTGATAACTCTTTCCCTAGCTTTCTGAAATAATAAAAGTATAAAATACATTACCTCATTTTTCTTTGATTCACCAAAAGGTCTCACTTTGATGGAAAATTTGATGGTATAATTCTCCTGTGGTTCTACATACTCACAGATGAAATTTAAACAAAAAAGGCGAAATGACATTTGAGGATTCTCTCCAGTATTCTATAGTCCTGGTTGAGTTTTTATGGGGATGATATCCAAAGGAAGGCCTTTCTTCTTGCTTTGTCTAGACAGTGAATAAAAATATTAGAAAGGCAAGCCCTTCAGCAACGTGGTCTTGAAAAGATAGAAAAATGTCATTTTGATTTTTAGGAGGAAATAGGGAAAAAGTAATGGTGTTTTGAAGACAGACTAGGGAGTTGGCCTTCTGTACATCATAGCAAAAAGTTCTATAAAGTATTGAAAAAAAATTTGAAGCTGTATATAGAGCTGGAATTAGGGATAGGGAGATACCTATTGCTATCTATTTATGAAATAGAAGAAAAAAGGCCATCTATGCAGATTGAAAATGAATTTCAAGTAAATCTTTTTTTCTTCATACCAAATCTTGAAATGAGGTTGACAAATTTTCTAAACATGATGTATTCTTGACCTTTTTACATCTCCTGGTAGTGTAGTGCATGCAGATAATAGTATATGTCCATAATCTTATTACCCTATTTATCACTGGCTTTGAGTTAGTAAACTCTCACAAGTTTTGCGTTATGTAGCATCACTTAAAAGGGAGTGTTCTTATTATTGTTGAGGACATCTGATGATCTCAACTCTGATATTTTTGTGAATCCTCTTGACTCCACTTTTTAGTTTAAAACTTTAAATTTTGAATGATTTAATAATTGAATTTATTCTCCTTTGAAGAATCTCTGAGATAGTTACTAACAAGATCTTTGCAGGATGAGGGACAGTTGCATTAAAAAAGAGATGAGGGGCACCTGGGTGGCTCAGCTGGTTAAGCAGCCGACTCTTGATTTGGGCTCAGGTCATGATCTCACGGTTCATGAGTTTGAGCCCTGCGTTGGACTCTGTGCTCACAGCATGGAGCCTGCTTTGGATCCTCTGTCTCCCTCTCTCTGCCCTTCCCCCCCTCTCAAAAAAAATAATGTTAAAAAATTTTTAAAAAAGAGATGAGAATTTTGTTTCTCAGATTTAGACAAATTGCCAACATAAAGTCATATTTTGATTAAAATTAGCATTCTTGTATATTCTGATTAATTTATATTTATTCATTTTCAAAATACCATTGATCTCTCTGGTACATTGAAGTTAATTTATTTCATACAAATTAAATGTAGATATTTAAGAACCTTATATTTGAAGTTTGTAAGTCAAATTTCCATGGAACTTACAAATATACTTTTTAAACATTCATAAGATTAGCTTATTTTAAAAAGAGATTGCTTGCTATTCAAAATTTAATTATTAATTTTTTTTGCCTTGAAATTAAGTAATATAAAATACTGGCAATATATTATTCAAATGCCTAATTGATCTTAAGTTAATTAGTCTTTTATAACTTTTTAATACTATTTTTAAAAATCTTTTTGGTAATTTGGTTTAGGAAACCATTTAAAAAATGCAATGAAATATTCTGATATGCTATTTGTGAATAATGTTAATGTGTGGAAGACTTTGAGTCTGGAGTTCTGTCTTGACCAGAAGAGAATAGACACAGAATTGAATATGAGAGAGGCTAATGTCCAGGAGAAGACAAGAGCCCCAAGTAAGGGTCCTTGCTCTGTATTTATTAGGATCAGAAGCCTTACAAACATGATGGACGTGCAGAAAGAGACAGCGAAACAGTTATCATTAACTCAAGTGTGTGAGAGAAAGGAGTTTTCAAAGATATGCGTTGTTAGGGGTTTGGGTCAATACAAAACAAAATCCAGGCGCCAAACAGATGGGTGTTTACCAGGTACCAGGCGCCACGTCTGTTTATCTTAACTTGCCTAGGGGAAAAGACAGATAGAGCATGCTACCTCAGGGTCAACAAGGCACTTTTTTTTTTTTTTTTTTTTTTTTTTTTTTTTTTTTTTTTTTTTTTTTGCTAATTAGCTCCGGGAAATTTCACCCTGCTGCGGTGGGCAGTCCATCACCCTGTTTACCTGTTTACCTATTCTTGGTAATGCTTTTATTATTCAGGGAATTCCTAAACTTATTCCCCACATCAAAGATTTATTAAAACTCTAAGCTTTAAAAATGCTTTATTATTTGCTATTTCCTAATTCTCAAACTCAAAAAAAATGTTGTCAAAATGCCAGAGTATATTGATAGTATATATTACATCAAAAAAAGGAGTTGGGAATTTGGCCAGGGACAGGATCAACATTCTTTCAATTAACTATGGGCCAGGTGCTGTGTTGGTCATTTTACATATTTTGGTTTATTTAGTCTTCACAAAAAACTCTCAGACTGTAGCATTTACTATGTGATGTTGGGCAAGCTACTTAACATATTCATGTACAAATCAGTTGTCTTTCAATAAGAAATTAGATCTTAATTTAGAAGTTTTACATTACCATGTCTTTTTTGAATTTCTGCTCAAATTGTTGCCTCACTTGTGGTTGAGGAAAAAAAGAAATTTTATTTCCAAGCTATGATTGTTCTAGTACTTTGTAGTGGATCAGTGACAGTTTACCAAGGTATATTCATGTGCAAAATAATTAAGCTTCATGACTGCCTGAGAGTAATCTGGTAATATTGTACAGATTTTTGTGTTGGATATTTTCCTTGAAAAGCGGATTTTATGACAGCTCCTGGCTTTTGTTTTGCCTTTTACGTTACCTGAGTGTTAACAGTGGCCACAGTGGAGGGCTGAATTAGGATTTTGATTTACCCATATGGACAAATCACTCTTTAAAGAACCAATATAAGCTTTATTTTTCATTACATAATATGCTGAAAATTGGAGGAGACAAAATGTGAAACATGGGAAATTTAAATTAAAAGTATAAACTGTTTATCACAAGCCTAGTTCTTACAGCTACAATAGGAGTTCTATCATGGATTTGCTGCATTTTTTGGCAATAATGCTTACTGAAAGTTTAAAGTTTTATTACAAATTGCCTATAAGCTTCTACATTGTTGGTGCACTTCAGTTTTTACTGAGAAGATTTTGGCCTTGGGTCTCATTACATGTCATATCAAAGGAGAGTTCAGTGCTTTGGTTGAGAAAACCTTAACATGGTATGTTTGTCAGTAAATGTGTCTTATTTATATATTCTTATTTATATATCCTTATTGGATATTAGACATACTCTTCTGAAGAAGGAATTGCAGTGAGGACAAGCCTGGGTTTTCAGGCAAGCTAGGATTGAATTTGGGAGAATCAAAGTCATTTTTCAAAGCCTTATTATTTGGTAAAGAGAAACTTGTGCTTCCCATCTACTCCAATTTACAGCAGGTTTCCAAACGATCATATTATGCCCGTATGTGACACTAGAGTCAGACAGCCAACTTTTTCCTGCCTTACTGGCTTGGCATCCACTGGAGAAGCATATCCATTCATTCAGAACCTTAGGGAGGATGCTGGCTATTCAGGAAATATAATATTTTCTCATTCTAAAGTGTTTATTTTAGGAAGATTGTTGAATGGAATAAGAATGTCAGTATATAAATTACATAAACAATATATGTGAGTATATGTCCTGAAGTCAATTCCCCCAGTGAAATTTTTTTCTTTATTTTGCTGGCACATAGATAGCCTTCTGTATCCTATAGCCCTCTCAAAACCAATTTTTTTTTCATTGAAAAACTGAAGAAAGTTTTTGGTTGAGCCATCCATATTTTGATCTCTTCTTACAGACATGACTTAGTAGGAATATTTAATTTCCTTCCCCAGTGACAAGAACTAGTGGTAGAATGATATTTAAATTTACCTGTAAACATTCAGTTTGAAATGGCATAATGTGCCTAGTCCATTGATAAAGCTAAGATTAGAATGTGTCATATTGTGGCTGAGTTCTAAGACTGCTACCATTTCTGTTCCAGGTTTCTAATTTCTTTTTTTTAAATATTTATTTTTGAGAGTAAGAGAGAGCACGTGCACATGCACGTGCATGAGTGGGGGAGGGGAAGAGAGAGAGAGGGGAACAGAGGATCCAAAACAGACTCTGCGCTGACAGCAGAGAGTCCTATGCGAGGCTCGAACTCACAAATCGAGATCATGACTAGAACTGAAATATGATGCTTAACCGACTAAGCCACTCAGGTGCCCCAGTGATTTTTAATTTCTTTAACTCAAAATCTTTTCCTGTGGCAACCTTATGTGTATTTAGGGATGTAGGCTTTAGAAAACTGCCAAATATCTTTGGTTCCCTAGAAGTAATATGCAGAATTGTGAAGAATTCTGTATATGCATATTACACTTTCTGTTGTTTATTACTTAAAAAAAAATGGAACATAAACCAAACAAAATAACTCTTTAGACCTCACCATTCATATTCTGTAGTGGATTCTTTTATTATAAATATCCTTAAATCACTGGATTTATGTTCAGCTGGTTGTATTTTCTTGGAGCTCTTTCTCAGTATTTAAATGGAGTGGATCGTAGTTGATTTTACTGTTACAGTAAATTACTTGACTGTGTGAGACTTTCTTCCTTTTCGTCTCTGCTTTAGCAGCGTCACCTGCTTATTTCCATGCATCTGGACCATAGGTAAAGATGAACAACTCTCTAGTTCTGTGACAGAATAAGAATTTACCCTTTCTCTGAAACCTATTTTTCCTTACTCTTTTCCGTATCACTAAATGATGCCATCATCAACAAACAGATGGAAATCTAGGATTAATACTTGAGCCTCCTCTTTCTTTCATTCCACACCAGTCTATCACTAAGTCCTGAGGACTCTATCTACAAAACATATTCTGAGGGTATTTCCTTTTCTCTGTACCACTACCACTTTAATTTAAGCCAACATCATTTTTGCTGATTCTACTGACATAGCCGTCTAACTGTTCTCTCTTCATTCTGCAGTTTTTGTTTTGTTTTGTTTTGTTTTTTTTAAGTAACAAGATTAATCTTTTCAGTCTACCAGATTGTGTCCTGCTTAATACATCCCAGTGATTTCCTAGGGAACATATCATAAAATCAAAAGTTCTTACTATATGATCTTACCCACTAATCTGTTTTAACATGTCTAACAACACTATCTTCCATTCCAACTTAGCTCTGGCCCCACTGGAAACTATAAGTTTTCTGAGCAACCAGGCCCTTTGCCTTCCTAAGTGCTCTATATTAAATAATCATCACTGGAATGCATGGAATTGGAAGTATGCAACTGTGCTGTAGCAAGAATTTGTCTATGTAGTAACAAGGTGGATCCTTGAGTATTGACATACCTTCCCCCAAGCCTCCCCTAACTATAAAAGGCAGGAGGCTCACACTTGGTAGATTCCTTGCTTTGTGTTGATTTAAAACATTACACAAGGCAGCCTCCAAATAGAAAAATATATTTATGTCTGATTTTTTTTTGGTTGAGCCATCTACATTTTGTATCTTTGATATTATATTATATTATATTACATTAGTATGTATTTCCCCTGTAGGTAACTTTTTTTGTTTCACTTTTATTGCATTTTAAGGTTCCCTCTTGAAGGGCACTTGGGTGGCTCAGTTGGTTAGGTGTCAGACTTCAGCTTAGGTCATGATCTCATGGTTCATGGGTTTGAGCCCTGTGTGGGGCTCTGTACTGACAGCTCAGAGCCTGGAGCCTGCTTCGGATTCTGTGTCTCCCTCTCTCTCTGCCCCTCCCCTGCTCACACTCTGTTTTTCTCTCTCAAAAATAAATAAGCATTAAATTATTTTTTTAATTTCCTTTTGGGGCACCTGGGTGACTTAGTGTGTTGAGCATCTGACTCTTGATTTCCGCTCTAGTCATGACCTCACAGTTTGTGGGTGTTGGGCTTTGCACTGACAGTGTGGAGTCTGCTTGGGATTCTGTCTTTCCTTCTCTCCTCCTCCCCTGTTCAAGTTCTCTCTCTCTCTCTCTCTCTCTCGCTCTCGCTCTCGCTCTCTCTGTCTCTCTCTTCCCCTCTCTCTCCCCAGATAAATAAACATTAAAAAATTTAAAATTCCCTCTTTATCTTTAACCTTTGACATTGCAATTATTATGTGTGATATTGTGGACTTTCTTGAGTTCATCTTGTTTGGAACTGTCTGTGGTTCTTGAACCTGATTGTTGATTTCTTTTCCTAGGCTAGGCAAATTTTCAGCTCTTATTTCATCAGATAAGCTGTCTACCCCTTTCTCTTCTTCTTCTGGGACTCATATATTTTGAATGTTTGTTGTTCAAGAGATCCCTTAACTTATGATTTTTTAAAATTCTTTTCCCTTTTTGCTGTTCAGCTTGGATATTTCCCATTATCCTGTCTTCCAGATTGCTGATACATTCTTCTGCATTTGCTAACCAACTGTTGACTACCTTTAGTGTATTTTTTATTTTGGTTATTGGGTTCTTCAACTCTGATTCTTTTTTGTATTTTCGCTTTATTGAAATTCTCACTGAGTTCTTCCACTCTTCTCTCCAGCCCAGTGCGCTTCTTAACAATCATTGCTTTAAATTCTTTGTTAGGCATACTGCTTATCTCTGTTTAACTTAGTTCTTTTTATGAGATTTTGTCTTACTCTTTTCTTTTTTGGAGCATATTTTTCTGGTTCCCCATTTTGCTTGACTTTCAGTGTTTGTTTCTATGGTTTAGACAGAACAGCTACTTCTCCTAGACTTGAAGGAATAGTCTTGTATATGGTTGTCCCCTATGTAGACTGTATGTACTTAGTGACTTTTGCTGGCTGTCTGGAGCTGTGGCAGGTATGGGCTGGGGGTCCTAGGGCTTTCCAACAGTGGGTAACTTGGCAGGACAGCTACTGCTAAAGTGTATGGGTGCAAGCCAGGGTGTTCTGAGTCTCTACCAACAGAGGGCATCTTGGCAGGATAGCAGAAGCTGAAGTGGTATTATCTGGGTTT
This sequence comes from Panthera uncia, assembly GCF_023721935.1. NCBI lineage: Eukaryota > Metazoa > Chordata > Mammalia > Carnivora > Felidae > Panthera > Panthera uncia. The sequence continues at coordinate 27,141,299 of NC_064818.1, read as the reverse complement.
TTTTGAGCTTCTCTGTATAGAAGTCACTCCAGCAGGACAACTAGAGCTGAAGCGGGTATAAGCCGGGGGTTCCTGGGGCTCTCTGTGCATCTGGTGCCCTGTCATGACAGCTAAAGCTGAAGTGGATGCAGGCTGGAATGTCCTAGGTTCTACCCACTGAGGGTACCCTGGCAGGACAGCTGAAGCTGAAGTGTGCACAAATCAAGGTGTCTTGGGGCTCTACACACAGATGGCACCTTGGTAGGATAACCAAAGCTGAAGTGGGTGTAAACAGAAGTGTTCCAGAACTCTCTGCACAAAGGGTGCCCAAGGTGGGGTATTATGCTGGTGGTTCCTGTGGTCCTCTGTGCAGGGGGTGCACTAACAGGACAGTTAAAGCTAAACCAGGTGCTGGCTTGTGTGGTCCCTAGGTTCTCTGC
>NC_064818.1:27075795-27140870 GCF_023721935.1 Panthera uncia | reverse complement strand
TTAAAGCTAAACCAGGTGCTGGCTTGTGTGGTCCCTAGGTTCTCTGCACAAAGTGTGCACTAACAGGACACTTAAAGCTAAACCAGGTGCTGGCTTGTGTGGTCCCTAGGTTCTCTGCACAAAGTATGCCCTCACAGGACAGCTGAAGCTGAAGTGGTTGGAAACCTGGGTATCCTGGGGTGCTAGGTGCAGGGGGTACCTTGGCAGGGTGTCTGGATTTGAAGCAGACCTTAGCCAGGAGATTCCAAAGTGTTCTGTGCCAGGTGTACCTAGCAAGTCATCTAACACTGAAGTGGCGTGGGACTGGAGTGTTGGAGTGCACCTGTGTCACCTTGGTGTGAAGACTGGAGCTGTTGTGAGCACTCACTGGGGGTGTCCCGGTTTGCATTTCCCTGTGGCCATCTTGATGGTATAGCTGGGGCTGGTGTGGACTGGGGGTCCAGGGTGTGCTGAAGCATGAGGCTGGTTAGGGTGCTCCAGCTTTTTTCTCATTCACATTATTAAGGTGGAAGGAGAGTTTAAACCGTGTGCACGAGCCCTTCCCACCCAGAGATTTGCATTCCAGCAACTCCCCTCACTGGTTCTATAAATTAGTTACTGTTTACTTACTTTACTTTCTTATCTATCAACTCTACACTCAACATGGGGCTTGAACTCATAACTCTGAGATCAAGAGTGGCATGTTCTACTGAGTGAGCCAGCCAGAAGCCCCAGTTAGTTGCTCTTTTAAACCATATCTTTTTTTCTGTGCCCCGGAGTGACTGGGGCTGGTGTGGGTTAGGGAACCCCGGGATCCCTGAAGCAGAAAGCCAGCTATGGCATCCAGAACCTGCTCCAGTCTGTGCTGTCCGGGTGGAGGGTGAGTGTAAACCTTGCTGCTTTTCAGTCCCTCTGACCCAGAGAGGGTTCCATCTACTCCTCTGCCATTTGGCACAGTTCTAGGGCTGGCTCTTTTATAAACTAAGTTGCTCTTTTAAGCCATAACTTTTTCTTCTGTGCTAGCAGACAGACAAATCTGCTTCTGGTCCCTGAGTACTAACCCTCCCCCATGCAGTTAGCAATGTTGGGGGTGGTGGTAACAAAGGCAACTTTGTTACCACGTTACCAGTCTCTGTCTCTCTTGCCTTCTCTTTTGCTGTTCCTTTTTTTATTCTGCATAAGCTGTTCACTCAGCCCTCAGTTCTTCTTTGCAGCAGTTGCTCTATAAATAGGTATAATTTGGTGTGTTCTATGGAGAAGGTGAGTTCAGGGTCTTTCTACCTTAGTCTTGGACTGGAACCTCTGAGACATCTCTTGATAGGGGATTCTGGAACTAAAGATAGAGTTGTAGTATGCATTCCATCACATACAATAAATAAGTTATCCTGTGGAATCTGATTATTTTCAATTGACAAAAGCTCATGTCTTTCTGAGGCTTTATTTTCTCTCAAGTCAGATTCTATGTGCCTTAATAGAAACATAAAGGCAGGGAATAAAAGTTTTAAGGTTATCTGAAACTTTTATGAAAGGTTGTATGGAAATAAATTAGTTGTATAGGAATTGAGAAAGGACATGGACTTCTCTTAGTTTTGCAATTGTTGCTATATTGTGACAAGGACAATTTTAATATTGCATTAAATACTATAATTATGAGTACTCTAATGTTTTAGTAATTTTGACCTAGTTAGAGTGGTCCTTGGAACTCCTATGAAAGGCATGTTCCTGAGTATCCTATCTGTGAGGCACCAGTTGTGAGTGTGCTATGTATGATAGCCCCTACATTCAGTGAAGGGATCTCAAAGGTATTAAAAAAAGGCATTCTCAGTGAATTTATAATAGAGCAGAAAGACACACATGAATAATCATGATGTGATGTGAATTGTTCTCTTTGTGCTATGAGTTGAATGCTGTGTCTTGCTTAGAGTCTTTGGAGATGTCTTTACAGTGGAATGTTTGTTTTAATGACATCTGCATTTGTATAGCATCTGAAGAAAAATTGGGGACTATTAAAGCATGAAATATCTTTATGATCCAAATAAATATATTTCTAGTAGTAGAATTTGGGGCAGGTAATGGTAAATTGATGCTTAACCAACTGAACCTCCAAGGCGCCCCTTACATATATTTTTGATGCTTAACTAATTGATATATCAGGCTGTAGAAAATGCAGTTGATATCTACATGGTCAACCTACACAGCTTCAATATTAGCAAACTACAAAAAAGAATAATGTTCTCATATTTTTATTTTTGCACTTTTGAGGTCAACATTGAACCAAACTTGACACTCCCTGGCGACCAGAAAAAAAGAGAACTTGATTAAGGAAAAAGAAAAGAAAAGCAAAAGAAGAGAAGTACAATTGTAGGGTAAAATGTACTTTTTTTGATTCAAAAGCCCACATATACCAAAGACCAGGATAGGATGAGGACAACGATATCTTCCTTTTCTCATTTGTTTCAATTTATTCTTAGCACTGTTCATCTCCTGCTGTTCTATTCAGAGCCATTATTTGAAGAGCCATTATTGTTGTTTGACCTTGGACACAAAGGATACATTTTGTGCTTTAGTGCAATATTTATTTAGTTGATCAACATTTACAGAGTACTTAGTCCCGGTTACTATTTTGAGAGCTTTATATGTCATTAATTCTCTTAACTATCTATGATGTAGGTACTGTTGTTATCCAGTTTTTTGGATGAGAAAACTGAGGCACAGAATGGTTATATAACTTTTTCATGGTAATTCAGTGGTCTGTTCCAGAACCCAGGCTCTCAGACTCTAGGTTATTTTGCCTATCAGCACTGAATTCATTCAAATCAACCTGAGTTGTATTAGTTTAATGGACTGCAAATTGCAATTTGAAGAAGTGGTAATTCATATATACAGTAAAACCTTGGGTTGTGAGTAACTTGTTCTGTGAGTGTTCTGAAAGACAAGCAAACATTTCCAATAAATGTTAACTTGATAAAATAACAATGTCTTGCAATATGAGTAGTATGTAACGCCGAATGTCCATGATCACGACTGAGCCAATGGTTCTTCTCTCTCCCTCTCTCTCTCTGTCTCTTTCATTTGCTATGGGATTGTGTGTCTCCCTTGCTTGGATGCTCCATCTCAGGCTCTGGTGTTTGGCAAAAATCAGTGATTTTTGAGAACGTTGGAAGGTGCCCACAACTGACAATAACATATTTTTTGTCACTTTAAAGCACCTATGGAAAGTTCTTTGCTTTTCCATACTAGAGTAAGCTTAGGAATGCTTTGCTTCATTCTGGGTCATTGGATAGGTTCCTTGTTAATGTTGCATGAAAAGAAAAACATTCCATTGAGTCAATAGATAGCAGTGATTCCGTTGGTGATAGTGAAAGTCGTCCTACACAATAAGCCTCCTCTCTCTTGTCTCCCTCACACCAGCCATGAAGGTTTTCAAATTTCAAAGATAATTTGTTTATTTTTCTTTATATTTTGTATTTTCTTTTGTTATTTTGTATTATATTACAGTATTGTAATCATTTATATATGAATATTTTTGGGTTGTGGAATGAATCATCTGAGTTTCCATTATTTCTTATGGGGAAATGCACCTTAATATACAAGTACTTTGGATTACAAGCATGTCTCTGGAATGAATTATGCTCTCAAACCAAGGTTTTACTGTATATATTTTAATTTGGCAAGGAGAATTATTTTATTTTATTTTATTTTTAATTTTTTTATTTAATTTTTAAATTTTATTTTTGAGAGACAGAGACAGTGTGTGAGCAGGGGAGGGGCAGAGAGCGAGGGAGACACAGGATCCGAAGCAGGCCCCAGGCTCTGAGCTGTCAGCACAGAGCCTGACATGGGGCTCGAACTCATGACCTGAGCTGAAGTTGGCACTCAACCGACTAAGGCACCCAGGCGCCCCAAGGAAAATTATTTTAATGCAATAAGATATATGATATATATGATATAGTACATGGAGTTTCTTATATATCTTATATATGATATAGTACATAGATTTTCCAGTATTTTCTGGGTATAAAATATTTTCCTTAAGGGGAACCTGGATGGCTCAGTTGGTTGAGCATCCAAGTCTTGATTTCGGCTGAAGTCATGATCTCACAGTTAATGAGTTCAAGCCCTGTATAGAGCTCTCTGCTGTCAGCACAGAACCAGCTTTGGATCCTCTGTCTCCCTCTCTCTCTGCTCTTCCCCCACTCTCCCTCTCCCTCTCCCCAAAATAAAATAATTACAAAAATTTTAAAAAATTTGGGGGAATGCCTCAGATTGCCTGGCCTGACAAAAGGCTGGAAAAGTCTAACCTCTGCAAACATCTTTCTTTTAAATCCCACAAATTCTGTGCTTGCTGTTCTACCAATTACATAATTTGGGAGTCCTAAATGGTTATCAGCTGACCCTTTTTGAATCATTTTGTTTATTCTCTGAGAGGATATATATGAGTGCTATGATATATGTGGCTATGATATGCTTGGGTAGACTTGTGTATATATTTTTGTCTGTAGGTTCATCTGTATTTTTGAAGCAAAGAGAGTGTAGACTTTTTGTGTATCTCTTTGCTACTCTTTCAGGGATAGATATATTAATAGATAGATATTTAAAATATTATCCATTAGATCTGGAAATTAGCACTAAAGTATTCATTATCACTTGAATCTAGTTTCTGATCTCCAAAAAATGATGTCCAGAAAAAGAATTCACTTAATGTCTGCTTAGCAGTAAGTTGAAACCTTTCTTCTCTCATTCAGTTCTGATATTTTACTGGTATCACTGGAAAGAGGGTGTACTGCGGGGACTCTAGGAAACCTGGAACCCGCACACAAACTTAGCCTTAGTTCTAAATCTCAGGAATGACCTGCTTTAGTCCCCTCACATTCCTTTTGCAGTATAATATGCTAATGTTGTACAACCTGGGGGACTTAGGGGTCTAGATGAGTTGACACTGCCTTGGTGCTTTAGACACAGACTTTACTTCACTACTATAATAATTGTATTCCCATGGATCACTTAGAGAATTCCTATGTGCCTGTAGGTTATCTAACTATTTTGCAATTCACAGAGAACTATGCACTTAATGCAGAGGAGAATAATTAAAGGTTTGCTTTTCCTAAGCCCTATTTTTTATCTAATGCTTTTGATCCAAGTCATTTCAACATTATTTGAGTGCAACTTTTAAGGAAGTATCTGATTAGTGTGTATGAGAGGGGGCGGGTGAGCTCATGGATTCACAGGAGATGATTCAGTACAATAGTCAGTAATTCACATCTGGAACACCTGATGACACTTGAAATATATTAGGCCAGGGAAGACATTTCCCCCCCAGAAAAAACCTCTCTAAAGTAGCATTTTTCCAAACCTTCAAAGTAAAATAAATCCTCAATATGGTAAGAACCAAGAACTGCGAATAAATATTAGAGATATTTGCTGACTAAACATCTAGCTTTTTTCCACATGTGGTGACTTTTTCCCTTCTAGTATTAATTTAGGATAATAGTGAATATATTTACATGAATAATGAATATATTTATAAAAAATACTCCCAATATAGTTCTCTTATTACTAAGCTTTTTCTTTGTCTTCTGCCACCAAATTTGAGTTAATTGATACAGGGATTGGACAAAGGAGGATATGATATGGAGGAAAGAGAAAGCTTTAGACCTGTCCTCTTGCCTTATCGGGATGAAGTCCTAAATACATGGGAAAGGGGAAGTACAAGAAAAGCCTACTCTTTCCCACCTGAAAGATTGCTGGAAGAAAGGAGAAGAGGGAGAACAAATAGATCAGGCACAATGTTCTCTTGATTCCTCCCTTGCGGGCCTGAAACACCAACTTGTACAGTGGCTTCAGAAATACCCAGATATGTATGGAAGAGCAAGGAATACTGGGCTGTTGGCACACATCCCTATGGACACCAGAAGAAGGTTATAACACAAAGCAAAGATAAGTTTGTTGCCACTCTCAATGCTGAGTTTTGGCCTTCTGGTATACAAAATCTACCTAAGGAATGGGGAGGAGCAGAAGAACAATGGAGAATACTGGGAGGTAGAATTGGGAGAAAGTGGTCTAACAAAGATATCAATAACAAATGAAGGAACTGAGAATCTCTGACTACAGTGAATAAATGCCATTTGGATACTTGAATTTTCATTAAGAAATGTAGACTTTCATCTTGCACTCAAGTATCAATATAGGCACGTGGAGCAATTTTATTTTTTAATTTGATCAGCCAGGTTCTTTGGATAGTGATTTTCTCTGAAGGAGCATTTCTAAAAGAGAATTTTTAGGGGTGCTTTTGTTATTTGCTGCCATGGGCTATAGTTTATTCTGTCACACTGGTAATTAGCTAAGTGGTACTTAAGTGGACTAAAAAATAGAATATGTTTTTGAAGTATTCAAGTTACAAAAGGAATTGAATTACTAAGAGATGAACATGAATTTTTATAATATATTATAGTAGAAATCTCAAAGTTGCCTTTTTGTCATGCTAAAGCTCATTGCTAACAGGATTTTGTTTATTTTTCTTTTATTTTAATATTTGTTAATATAATTAATTATCAAATTGGCTAACATACAGTGTGTAAAATGTGCTCTTGGTTTTTGGGGTAGATTCCTGTGCTTCATCGCTTACATTGCTAACAGGATTTTAGAGGCCTGTCATGGGATGTGTGGTCAGTGCCCAGGTGGTCAGATTAAAGCAACTAGCCATTGCAGTAGGTCATGGCATTAACATCAAGGAGGTCTACAAGTAGACAATAGATAGAGGAAATCTTAATATGTTTGCAGGAAATTTCACAAAGAATAGATTGCAGGAAGCCATCTATGGGGACTGGGGTTCACTCTCAGGACTCCTGTTCTTGGAAATACTTAAAGGAATGACTTGTTGTTATAGGAATGAGTGGGACATCAGGCAATAAGAGGCTGAGACATAGGATCAAAATCCAGTCACTGGAATAAAACAGAAGTCCCTTTTTTAGAACTAAGGTAAAAAAATCAGGATGGAACCAGGATGAAAGGTCAGATAGTCAGCAAGTTTGACTTCCTACACTTGTCCCAAATAGGGGAAAAATTGGTCTTAGGACTGGGAGAGGTGTCTAGGTGAGATCTAGTGACCCAGTTTTTCAAAGTTAAAGGAATCAGGGGAAGGAAGTCAGGAAGTTAGTATATTTCCTTGCAGACTATGCCTCTTTTCTCTTACCCATTTTACAGTATCATCAGATGAGTATTAATTAAATTATTTTCCCTGGGTTCAGCACATGTTTGATTTGCATAAAGATTAATTTTATAAATGATGAATGCTTGGTAAATATGTTTGGAATATCTAGTAAAATAAAATGCATGTACATTTTGACCCAGGCAGGTTACTCATTGTAATAGGAAAACCAAAAGTGGATGTGCAAACATACACACTTTACATATATGTATACGGATATGTGCATAAACATCTGTTTTCTGAAAGGAAACTCATGAAACTGTTACAAATGATTGTTTTTCAGGAGAGAGAGCGCTGGGAGAGTGGAAAAGGTACCTTTCACTTTTACTAACATTGACCATGTTCTACTTTAAAAATATGTCAACAGGTAGTTATTTGAACAAAGGGATTATAGAATTAGTTTTTTATTCCTCATAATCTCTCTTTCCATATGTAGTTACAAAGTCTTAAAAATGTTATTTTCCTCTTGGTTCGGAAAACATTTTTTTTTATTTTCATAAAGATTAACTTTGTATAAGAAGATGAATCTTCCCTTGAAGAATATGAGTTTGTTTCCATAAATCAAGTATATGGAAAAATTGTACCAAGCTGTTGCTGTAAGTAATATACACTGAGTTACCAGCCTCACATCATTTTGGTATATTTTATACCTGAGAATACACAACTACGCAGTTGTTTATTAAACTGTCATTTGGCATGGGGCCTAGGTTTTATATGCCTCTAAATTCTATAAATAAGAAAACGCATAGGTTTAAAAAAAATAAAATGCTTTCCACTTAATTTGGTGTTTTATATAAATTTTATCTATATTTATAATCATGACCTTAAATATTCCATAAAAACAGAGAAGAAAATGAAGAGTAAGGCAGCTGCATTCATATTTTTGGTGTTGTTCACATAGAATGAAAATAGCTGCTTTGCCCTGCGTCTCAGGCACCAAGTTGATATCAGTAATTGAGGGCCATTATCAGACTAAAATGTCCCTCACCAGCACTGGTCTGCTGAACCCAGCAGGTCTTCTCAGTTCTACATTCTCAGAGGCTGAACTCTGTTCCAAGGGTGTAATTTTGGCTTGGTCATAGACACATAATGCGGGTATTACCGTATATGACCACTCTTCCTGAGGATAATGGCATAGCTGGCCTGCCAATTGGACTTAGAAGAATGACGTCAGGTTTATTTTGCTTCCACCAATACTGGGAGGCCAAAACTTGCTGTGACTGAGGAGATGATAGAATAGTAATAGATATTTTGCTATTAAATAGCACTTGTTTGTAAAAATCTTAGAGTACTTTTGCAAGCATTAATTAAACCTAGCAACATTCCTCTTAGGCTAAGTAAATATTATTACATGGGGTACATTTTAGAGATTTTTTTTACAGTAATATCCATAGTTGGAAAATTAGTGGCAGAGCTGACTATAAAAAGAAGTAGTTTGGATTCCTTTATCTGGTTCTTATTGCCAAATATTCTCTTTAAGAAGACAAGGGAGCATGTCTCTATGTTGAGATGATGTAACATTTTAATATTCTGGCAGTAGGGATTCTTTTTTCATTTTCTTAGTTCTTGATTCTGCTCTCATGAATGGGATCATTTTAATTGTCTTTGTAAACTCCTCATTCTCTGTTCTGTCTTTCTTGGCATATGGTCAATACCTCACTCATTAATGATATGTAAAGATGAAATGTCACATTACGATCATTCCAGGGAAGCAGAAGGCACTGTTCATACATGCTACTGCAGTAGCTACTGTCCTTTTGAAGGTCCCCTTGCCAGGCAAAGGGGAAAAATGGTGCTTCTCCTTATCATGGCATATTAAATCAGATAGAATGTGATTTACTCTTACAATGTTAGTATTTATAGCACGATAAAGGGCTTTGTTATACCGTTTTTACTAATATCACAGTGCTTTTATTTTAATAACAACTTTAAAAGTTTTTTTCTAATTAAATTATAATCAATATTATATTCACTTTATATATACAACATAGTGATCCAACAATTATGTATATTATGAAACGCTTACCAATATAAGAGTAGTACCGTCTGTCACCATACAAAGTTATTATAATATTATTGACTATATTCCCTATGCTGTACTCTTCATTCCTGTGATTTGTTTATTTTATAGCCAGAAGTGTATACCACATAGTAGTGTTTTTTATTGGATCCCAGAAGTGTATACCACATAGTAGTGTTTTTTATTGGATCACACTGAAGTTAGAAACCAAATGTATTCACTTTTTTTTACTTTGTAGTTAAGCCTTCTTTTAAAATATACTTGTTTTTCTTCCACTATAGTTTACCTTTCTTTGTACATATAATTAGTAGATTTGGGTTTAGAGATTTGAAAAGAAATTATTTTAAATTCTAGTCATTATATATATAGATCTGGGTTATATACAAGTAATTTATAAGCCAGTTGTATATAATTATTAACGTCAATGGAATGATTTTGTGTGTGTATGTTAAAGCTGGACTATTAATGCAGCTCATTTTGATATCCTAAAAGAAAATAAACATGAATACTGAAAATCTGTCTAAACTTTAAGTGGATTTAAATCCTTAAACGCATCAATCATAATACTCAATATGAGAAATCTATAAATTTGCTATTTTATAATCAAAATCAGAGAACTAGGAGATTACCAGTTTTAAGACATTTTATTTTTATGGCTATTTACAATAGCAGCTTGAATGAAGAGATGTAGATATGTGTTGTATAATAGGCCAGAAATAAGGAAGGTGTTCAAAGGTAAGGAATAAAACATCTCATCATTGTACTGTATCTCTTTAGTTGTAGTTATCCTAATATATTTTCATTTTGAACCTTCTAAAAAATTATGCAAAGAATTAAAGAAAGCACTCTGTAACATATCAAAGTCTTGAGTGTCTAATGTAGGCTTAGAAATCCCATGATGTTCACTGGGAAAAATTAATACTTTTTTTAGAGAATTCCCTTTGAGTTAATAAAATTTTTCTTCTGGGACAAAGGTTTAAGCATTCAATTTTTTTTCTGATTTTTAAAATTTTATGCCATGATAGTATTCTGTTTTATAAATATAGAGATTATAACATTATCTACCCCCACCTATTTCATCATCCCCTACAGTATGGGTTTATATTGGCTTTTAAATTTATTATATGTTTGAAATCAATTTGAACTTGAAATACTGTCAGGAGTCATAATATCTAATTATAAAATCACATAAATACATATCCTTTATTTTCATACTCTAGCATATTTTACGTGTGCCTGAAAATCTGTAAGAGCATAATTTTGCTATTTCATATTTGTACAGATATTTATGAACTAAATATATCAGGGCATCCCCAAATCAGTGCTTACCTCTTGTCCAAAGAAAAATAATTTTAAAGTGCCCTTTCCACAATTCCCACCCCTACAGATAGCTAATTTATTAAACTGAACTTCTATAACATCTCTGGGATATTTCACATAGGGAAATACATGGATACTAGTGGACAGACCAATACACGCAGAACAGAGTAAACAGTAAAGAAGCTAATTTCTTTTTTTCTCTATTTTGCCCATTTCTGGTGACCCAGTTTGGGTTAGGCACTCAACCATGGGAAAATCATCTGAGAGGATGGCAGTTGGCATTTGAACCCTTTGGCTGGAAGTAATATTTGGTAGAAATGCAGAGCTGTGAGACAGGACATGTGTGCTATAAATACCTGTCACTTAATGAGCCTGTATGAATGTTCTGTCAGGCACTGTGCAGGACACTTAATATCCATTGTCTCTAAAAAGGATAAAATAAACAAATATTAAAGCTGATTAAGGAAAATTTGATATACTTGTCTCTGTAAGTTATCTGTGCAGGTAGCAAATTTTCAATTATTTTTCAGGGGACAAGGACCTTTGAGTCACTTATTTAGTGTGCTACAAATTGCAATGTACTAAAGAATATGACTTATAAATGTGAAATGATATTTCTATTATATTTTGAGGTTTGTTTTTAAATATTTTTTTAATGTTTATTATTTTTGAGAGAGGAAGAGGGACAGAGAGAGAGAAAGAGAACAAACAAGTGGGAGAGGGGCAGAGAGAGGGAGACACATAATCCGAAGCAGGCTCCAGGTTCTGAGCTGTCAGAGGCCACCACGGGGCTCAAACCCATCAACTGCGAGACCATGACCTAAGCCAAAGTTGGATGCTTAACTGACTGGGCCACCCAGGCACCCAGTGGAAAAGTTGATTTCTAATACCCACTTAGGTTGTTCTTTGACATCTGAAGGATCACTGCTATCTGTGTGTGTGTGTGTGTGTGTGTGTGTGTGTGTGTGTGTGTACACATGTGCGCACATGTGAATACACGTGTGAATGGGACTTGGGTCTGTGCTTCCTAGTTCTCAATCTTCATTTATTCTAAGAGTTCTTATGCATTTTAACTATCTTACTTCTATTACAGGTTCCAATAATTTTAGAATACACCACCCCACACACACACACACATATAAATCCAGTGTTCCTTCTTGCAGATGTATTGGAAAGGGAAAAACTAAATAATAATGAACTTTGAATTATCTCCCTGTCATAAAATGAAGTACTTATTTTATAAATAAATGACTGTGTACAAAATATCACATATCCAGAGAAATACATAATTTTATGAATAAGTTTGAACCTTAGGGCCTTTTATTCTAGAGTTATATTAGCATATCTTACCTAAATATATAAAAGAAATTATATAATACATTTTGTTATCACTAGAATGTAACAATCTAGTACATGCCATGATTACTCACACATATCCTCCTCTTTAATAGATATATAATCACTAACTTGGCAGGGCTAAGGTGGGAGACAGAATAACACCGTTTAGACTCTTTATCACTTTTTTTTTTTAAGGATTTAATTAAACACATTCATTCCTGTGCAGTTGCTCTTACCAAGCCTACACAATTTCCGGACTTCTGTGAGTTCATTGTATTCAGTAGCTATGACAAAGGAACATTATGTAGAGAGAAAAGATGTATGTGTTACTTCAAAATTAGTTGTGAGATTGACACAGGGTTTTGGTATGGCTAGGTTTAGATGGGTTTTATGTCATGATTTGTTACAGAAATAAAGCTTTTTCTGACTTGAGTGTAGGAGTAGGGATTTTTTTAACTCTCTCATACCCCTAGTAAGAAATTTAGAAACCTATATGAAAATAAGTTGTTGGATGAAAGAATCATGCCTTAAAGTGTGAAGCTTAATACACTGTGTCATTAATGAAATCAGTAAAATTGAAATATGATAAAAGGGTTTGGTCTAATTGTGTATTTTTTAAAATACAACCAAGGCAATAAAATTGTTTCTTCACGTCAAATGCGATATATAAACGTTGACCACAATAGCTAACAGACTTATTCACCTACCTTTAAATACTGTCTAAACGTTCCCAGAGAGATCCTCTGCCAACATGCTGTTCATGCCACACCATTGTTGTTACTGGTATAGGTCTGTTGCCTGAGTATCCTGTCTTTCTGAACTTCAGGGTCTGTCCTGCTACCTCTTCTCACCCAACCCATGATGGCCTCAACCACAGTTCTCTAGTAGAGCAAGTAAGAAACAGTGGCAGAGTTGCTTTTACCACATGTTGGAGAGTTGCTTGGGGGCAGTTCTTGCCCAGTCCCAGCGCTTGCCTCCTACCACTTCACCCAAAGCTGAAGTCATTATTTCTTCTTTTGGAGGAAATGAGTCATCTCACCCCTGTCATTTTGGTATTTACTCCCCAAACCTTAAGGCAATTTGACTTTTACTCTTTTCTTCCTGCAAAGATTTCTCTCTCTATTCTCACTTTAGCAAGATTTGCTGTTCTGGGTTTAAAGATTCAACAGTTTCTATTTTGAGGACCTTCCGTATGGTTAGAGAAATCTTATGTCACCTTACAATTAAAGGCCTTTTTGTAGAGTATTTTTTCCTTGATTTTATTCAATGTAGCAATACTTATTGAAAATATGGTCAAAAGCTGATGAAAGAGAGAAAACAAAAACTCTTCTGATATATATATATTTCAAACTCTTCCTAGTACTGTTGGTAATTAGAATATAATAATTTTTTTTCTATGTGCATTATCGTTTTACTTGTTTCTCTTTCTGCTGATTTCCTTTCCAGGGAGAAACTACCTTTCTAAAAATTCAAATTACGTAAAAATTCAATTACAAATGTAGTGGAACTGTCATTGTATCATAATAGAAAATATAATGATAGTAACATTGAAAAAATAGAAATTAAATATTATTTCAGAAGTAAAGAAATATTCAGTGACTGACCAAACCAAATCGAACAAAACAAAACAAAACAGGCAAAAAGCGCCAAATAAAACAAAATCCTCCCAAAGCAGAAAAAGTGTTGTGTAGCATAGAAAGTTAAAAGTTTAAAAGGGTTATGATTGAAGGCTAAATGATTAAAAAGCAAGGAAGAATTAAAATGATCTTGTTCTCTAAATCATGATACATGGGTACAAGAACAATCCATGGCGATCATTTGAACCTTAAAAGAGACATACGTGAGTCAGTAAAAAAGAGAACTTCCTTTCATTCTTTTGTGTTGTCTATGAATTCTGTTTTGCCAATATGTAATAGAGTAGCAACTCAAGTAATTGGGTCAAAGGAATTTTGAATGAACAACTATTAATGTATTTTATTATTTATAAGGAAAATTGAGATATTTTTGAGATTGTGAGTGATCTTTGAGATTTAAACCAAAGCTTTTGGTGTGGGAGATTAAAATGACCATTTTACTATTTGAAAACAAATGTGTCGATTGGTAGCCGTGTAAAAACCTGATCAGGTCTGTTGTGATGCAAAAAAAAAAAAAGTCTTACTCTAGTGATGAGATGGGAATGATACTCAGCTGAAAAGTATATTTGCATTATATCAGAGATACAGGGAAACACCTGAAATTAATTAGTACCACCATTCTTTCATTCCTTGCTATGTGTGGTAACCTTACAAGGTACAAGCCGTCAGGGTCACCCATGCTTACTAATAATCTTATTATTATACTACTTTATTCTTTGTACCTCTTGAGTTTTCCTCCTTTTTTTTAAATCTCCAAATCCTTCCCATTATTCCCTGGAACCATATCACCTTGAAAATAAACATGACCTCCCTAAAGATCACCCTTCCTCATCCTTTTCCATTAACTAAAAGATAGCTCTCTTTTGCCACCTTTTGGAGTAAAATCTGACAATGTTCCCACCTTCTGATTATCATGAATCTTAGTGGTGTTAGTGGGCATTCATTAACCTTGCCCTTTACTACTACATTCACAGAATTTATCTTTTCTGTCATGTGAAAATCTCTTTTTCAGAAGTTTGTAAGTTTTCGTTATTCTATCCCCTCCCTATCCTGAACTAACTGTACCTCAGCAATTGTTACTGATTAGAAGACTGTAGGATGACTTGGCCTTAGTTTAATGTTACTTTCTATATGGCCTACCACCAAACTGACAAGCAAAAAAAAAAAAAATTGCACAGGATACTTGCTAGACTGAGGATAAAACTGAATGGATGCAGGCCCCAGTGCCACTCCTGTCCTATTGGTGGGTGCCCAAAGTATAGGGGTTTATGTAACAAGGAGGGACTGAATAAGCCACCAGATCTAGAGTAGCTCAGAACTTGAGTCTCTCTGGTTTTTTTCTTTAAGTTTATTTTATTTTATTTTATTTTATTTTATTATTTTATTTTAAGAGAGAGAGAGAGAGGAAGTGCACATACGAGCAGGGGAGGGTCAGAGGGAGAGAGAGAGAAGAATCCAACGCTGGTTCCTTGCTGTCAGCATAGAGTCCAACATGGAGCTCAAACTCATCAACTATAAGATCACGACCTGAGCTGAAATCAAGAGTCAGCTGCTTAAATGACTGAGTCACACAGGTGCCCCCAGTCTCTCTGCCTTTTAATGCGAATGGCTGGGAGGGTGGCTACGTCAACATTCCAGTGTCCACCATATTATTTTATAAGGAGATTCATGATACACCTCAGTAATATACTTTCCTGTGCTATTTCTCATTCATCATGGTGCTGATGTACAGCAGAACTCACCATGGGCTACTCAGCCACTCCTCATTGCTGGAATTTACCAGCTTTATTATCACTTCTATGTATTTTTCAGTGATTATGGAATTGACTTAGTGGACTCTCATTCAAGTTCAGCCATTGTGTGCGATATATATTAAGTGTGTTTATATGGATTTCCTCATTCACCATCTAGTCTCAGAGTTCTTTTACTTACCCAAATCTAGTAACTTTTGCCCCACTCTTCCTTGGCAGTCTTCTCACACTGGGCAGTTAGTATGTGCTTCAGAGTTAAATAGGTTAGAGTTTACATCCCAGCTCTGTTTCTGACTAGCTGTGCAACATTGGGCAAATCATGTAGCTTTACTCATCTTTGTTTTCTTCATCTATAAAAATAGATAATTTAATGAGATGGGGTATGTAAAATACCAAGCACAGTGCCTGAAAATTCTGAAAAATGCATTTTTCAGCCTCCCTTCATATGAATAAATGTTGGCTCTTATCCTTGCATAGAATTTTCAGTCTCTGAAATCTTAAAGTACAGTATCTTGTTTTTAAATCATAGCTTCTTATCCTTTGAGTTTACTTGTTATATTTACTCTCCAAATTTATCCAAAATTTTAATCTCCAGTTTCTTTCCTTTTTTCCAAAGTCTATTAATCCTCTCTCCTACTTACCCCTTTTTTCTGTATTGGGCAGAGTTCCCATGAGTAAATGCTCCCCTAGGCATGCAACCCTCTCTACTCTTTTGCTTTGTTCTAGTTCTGCATCACTGACATCTTGAAGTTTCAACTTTGAATCGATCCAAAAATTTACCTTCTCTGTTTCTCTACCTGTGTTGATACTTCTACAAATTAGTGCTTTATAGCCTTAGCTAGAGCGTACTGACTGGTAATGTGTCCTTGAAAAGCTTATTTTTTCGCACCTTGAAAACCTTCACTAATCACTTTAATCTCTAACCTACTGATTTACATTGAGTTGATAATCTTGCTTAAAATATCAGAGGTAATTATGATCTATTATGAATTCCCTCAACTCCTTGTATATTTTATATACATTTAATGTATAAAAACACTCTTTCCCTATCATCTCCCTGGAAACAAGAGCTCTTCTTTTTTACAAGGTTGTATATATTTCCATTGATGATAACACTCTGTTCTTCTTCTAGATACCTAGGTATGTATAACCTACTGAATATTGGGTCTCTACTCCTTTATCTCATTGCTATCTCAGCTTGCATAAAACTAAGCACCTGATCTCCATTTTGTCATTTCAATCATAATCGTATATTATCTCATTTAATGATTTACAATGTATGTAGAAATTTGACATCATATTAGATTCCTATCTTTTCTCAAATGCTAACATCTTGGCCTGTCAGATCTATTGTCTTAATTTCTCTCTGTCCTTTTTCTCTCTGTTCACACTGCTGCACTTTTTAATAAAACCTCATCACATCTTCCCAGATTACTGAAAGCAGCATCTTATTTTCTACTTCTAGTTGCATTTTCTTCCAGCGTTCTTCACAGTTTGCAGAACATTTTTTTTGAAATGGAAATAGGAGTATAATACCTCTATTTGAAATTGCTTTGTGTCTCCCCATTGCCTTGAAGATGAAGTTAGCAAGTCTTTCTCATGGCACAAGGCCCTTTGTGACCTGGCCTTGCCTTTTTTCATCTGTATTTCATTGCATTTCTTACTTAACATGGGTTCTAGCCCCTGGTTCATAGTTCCTGTGCATGTCACCATGCTACACATTTTTTTCCCTGTGCTCAAGACACCCTGAGTTTATTTCTAATCATTTTTGAGAAACTCCCATATGCTTAGCTCTGGGTGATACGTCCTCTGTTAAGTGCTGGGAACATAAAAATGATGAAGACTTATCTCTGACTACTAGGAGGGATGGAGACACAGACTCATGAATGGTGATTTTATATAGCACCACTGGAGCAGGGACCATGCCTCCTTTATTCTCCACGTCTGCTAACACCCAGCATAATGACTCTCACATAGTACCTTATCCAACATTTAATATTTTAAAATAACAATAACAACAAAAATCATAATAGTTATTACTTAATATTAATTTATTTTTTGCAGACATTGTTGTAAGTGGTTTTACATATATAATCTTCTTTAATCACCAAAATAACCCTGTAGGGTATATACTGTTATTATCTGCATATTACTGGTAAGGAAATGGAGGCATATAGAGGATGTTACTTGAATAAATTGTGTCCTATAAACACATGCTGAGAATATAATATAGACTTAGAAGAAGGCCATCTAACCCAACCCAATTAGCTTAGAAAAGACTTCCTGGAGTAGTCCAGGCAAAAGAAAGAGCACTGCAAGAAGACATGGGATAGAATGCACGGTGTGTTCTGAGTTCTGTGAAAGTGAGAGTAAAGTGAGAAGGGAAGAAGAGTGACAAATGGTGCACAGAAATATTGCAGGTATTGCAGGAGAAGATAAAAATGAAACTAGGTTTCTCTAATATTTTAAGTTAATTGCTTCTGACACTGCATGGCTATTATGTTTTTCCCATAATTCATTTCCCCACCCTCTTCAATGACCTCTTTTTCTGAGGCTTGTCCAAAAATCCCAGGAGTTAATGCAGTTTAAATAGAGGAAGAATTGGTGTCTGTTGTCTCAATTGTTGCCACTGCTTCCATTTTTATGTAGTACTGGTGTTGGAGCTCATCAACCAGGTGCTTGTCTTCTGCTGCTGGGACACATTCCTGGTCAGGACTCATTTATATTCCAATCTTGGGCTACAGGGTTATTCCCCTTTTTAGTTTCCATTTCTGTACTCAACATAATCATTATGCCGGAAGGATTAGTCTAGGAAAGCTTCCAGAAATGAGCCACACAATTTATTAAAACAGATCTCTTTAACAAATTCTTAAACCCTTGTATTGTTACATTTCTTCAGCTTTACCACTCTTATCTGCCACAAGTCTACTCCACAAAGTTTATCTAATTTTAAATCTTGAGAATTGTGGCCTGGAGTCTCGTTCTTCATTCCTAGAGGGACTCCTTGTGTGAATTTATTTGTGATCCTCCTATTGGCCAGCTTTGCTTATATATTGTCAGAGACAAACCTTTTGAGTCAGCAAAAGTGATGAGTTATCTTTTCTCACTTTCCTCATAGTAGAAGGTTTATTCTTGTCTACCCTATAAGTGGTCTAGATCACTAACAGCCTCATCAGCCAAGATAAGAGGTTGGATCTTATCTGATTGGTCAAGAACCACTGAGGGCTTAAGGCACATTGATGGACTGGTCAGGTTTTAGAAAGATGATTCTCTTGGTGGTGGGAGGAGGATTGCAAAGGATCAACACTGAGGAGGGAAAGCCCCTATGGATTGCAATTGCAGTCCTTTATGGAAGAGCTGTTGGATGTATGAACAACAATAATGATGTTGGAAAGATAGGATGGATTTCAGAGACTGTTTCCTTTATGTGATCTAATTCCTGTTAGTGTTTCAGGACTCAGTCTATATTCTGTGTGTTCTGTAAGAAGCCTTCCATGGTAGGTCCTCCAGACTGAGCAAAATGTTTTTGATAGCACACTGTTGATCGTTCTTTGAAGGCACTGTGACATTGTTGTAATTTAGACCATTTTGATAGTCTCCCCATCAGATTACAGGTTTCTTGAAAGCTGTTGCTGCCTGTTTTCACCTTTGTATTCCTGGCACCAAATGTGTCTCATGTGATGATGGGTATGAAGTGGCTAAGTTATAACCCCCCAGGGGTATTTTAATGTGTGTTATTCAGGAAAGGATCATGTTATTGCCATTGAAGGGATTCTAACCAGAGGTATTTTTTCCTGCTCCTAAAGAAACCCCTCCCGTTCCCACCCCCTTGAAGAACACTAGAAAGAATGGAGTGTGGAAGACAGCTGCTTTATTGCTATGAGACAAGGAACATCTAGATGAGGGGAAATGCTGTGAGGCCATGCAAGCAGACCAAAATCATTTATAGGTTATAAAGAGAAGCTACCATTTTATAAAACATTGTGGAACTAAAGAAAAGCTTGCATAAAGTGGTTTTTCAATTCAAGAAGAATCAGCAGAACTGGGAGGTACAAGAGATCCTGATCTGACCTAAATAGACACCCTAGACCCAAGACCTGAAGACCATAGGTATCAGAATCATGTAACTTTCACATTAAAATGTAGATTGTGGGAAGCTGCCTTGAACTACTGTATCATAATTTCTGGGATTTGGGTCTTAGAACTGGAATTTTAGGAAACATACATGGTGGTTTTCATGGGTAGTCATGTCTGAAAAGCATGGCAATACAGTTAGGCAAAATGTGAATGCTTCTTATCAGCTCATTAGTAAGGAGGAACTAGAAGATGATGGCATTAGGACCTTATCAAATGGTCTTAACTGGGGTTGTGTATGTGTGTATATGTGTGTTTAAAGTTAATGCCTCACATAGTCTTTATAGTTCAAATTTCAAGCAGAAGGCAGTACTTTTCATAAATCTTTCTGATTTCATAAATAAAAAAAAATTTCTAGGTATGCTTATGTATGGGTCCTGGTAGACTGTTATGGTCAATATTTATTTTTCTGAATGAGCAATACCAGTAGGACTTACCCCTTCCAGATGGTTCCTTCTGTTGTGTTTCCATGATGATGTTAAGGTACATCTAAAATCACTGATTTTTTTTTTTTTTAAGAGCAAGGACATTTAGTCTATTTTTTCAAATGCGAGTTGATCATTTTAAAGTTGTTCATTGGCAGATTTTTTCAACAAGTCTATATAGATTATATGCTAGTTAATAAAAGAAACAGTGAAGTTGATTTTTTTTCCCTCTTCAGTATTTGCTTTAAGAGAAAATTCCTGAAGTGTGTAGGGATTTCTGATGCCAGGAAATCATGAAAGGTAAGAGAATATTTAGCAATCAGGGTGACTTAGCTCATGGCAATCGGCATATGTACAATTATAATTTGCATTCCAGTTACTCAACCTGAGATATGCCTGCTTAGGTTGAACATACTGTGAGTAGAAGATCTCTTTTTCTAAGAAATAAGAGGGAGGGATTTCTTTCATTGAATTGGTAAATTAGCTTTCTCTGGATTTTGGTGATTCCCCCAATTCTTCCATAATTCCTCAGTACTCCGGCCATTTTCTGGTAAGTCATGGTCTTCTGGTTGTCTTTTCTTTTCCCCCAAAGTTGGGCAAGTTTTTCTTGTTTTTTGATACAAACTGAAAGATGGCTTCAGTTTTACCCACTGAATACAAGATGTCTTCTCAGGGTTACACAGGGATTCATGAAGGTATTTGAAGAGTCAGAATAAAAGCATTGAAATTTAATATATAGTAAATTCCAAGTGCCCTTTTTATTGTAAAGTCCTAGATTTTAAAGTTCATCTCTGTAGCACTACTTATTAATCATTCATTATTGTGCACATTTCACAGCTTCTTATATGAATATGGTGAAGTCAACATTTAATTGAAGGTTGTATTTGATTTAATCTATAACTCTTTTCCTTTTTTTTTTTTTTTTTTTTTTTTTTGTGGTTAGTAAACTACAGTATTTATCAGAGTTATTGGTTATTTAAAAGTTCCTGACTGGGGACAGTTAACAACTAAATTATAAAGTCATTACTGGATTACAGATGCTATTAAACTTAAATTAGGAGAAGTAAATTTGGCAAGCAGAGGGGTAGCATTTGAAATGAAATGGTTAATGTGTTAAGGCAGTTGGGATGGCAAACACATCTTGTTAGTTTCTTAGTTAATGAAAATGGTTCCACTTAAAAATCTGAATTTTTTTTTATTATTATTAAGTACTGTCACAGGTGCAGTAAAGAGTCAAGTGCTGTTTAGAGATTAATACAAAATGTCACAGTCCCTTCCTCAGGGGGGTGACAGTCCAAAGAAGATAGAGTGCTTTTTATCGAAGCTTCCAAATGAGTGAGCAGTCTAATTTTTGCAGTTCTTTCTTCCCTTATTCTTCCCTTATATTTGCAGTCTTTTATAATTGATATGGTCAGATATATTTTTAAATTAATATACATTTTTAATTTATGCTTTTTCATGATCAGCCCAATTTCAGCTTACATTAATTTTTCAATTTTCTATGATCAGAACGAAAAGGTGGGGGAGGACCTTTTTGTTAGAGATAGTCATTTTACCAGGAAATAAGTAGCTTGTATTCCTTTTCGTTATATTTTTTTAAACTTAAATGCTTGAGGCATAAGGTGTTTTCCCCCCCAAATTTGTGTTTATCTATGAAAAAATATACTTTTTGCTCAGGACACTTTTTTGTTTTTATGGTAGACACCTCCTGGGGATAAGCATTACATAAGGAATATCGATTTGTACCCGACTTAATACCCAAACCTTTGTCAAAGTAATACTGAAAAAGAAATTGGCAAAGTTAAGCCTTTGATTATTTAAAAATATTGTCAAGGGGTTAAAGAACTGTTAAAGGAAAAAGAGGCCAATGTTCCTGCCTAAGGCTACTTTAAAATGTAGTTCTACACAGTGCAGCCTGCAAGTGATTATGGTTGAGAAAATTGCAGAGCGGATGCTAGTTTTGTAAACCTGGGGAATAATATTTTACGATAATTCTTTAAAAATCAGTTCATTTTGGAATTATTGTTTTCCACCTGAGCGATAACTTTTAAAGGTAGGAATAAAATGGCACTTTTAATGAAGGATTTGATTATGAATCCTATCTTTTTCTTATCCTACATAAATATTAAGCACTTATGATCGTGATTTCTGCATTTGAAAGGAGAATGCTTAAATAAATCTTAGAACCTATTTTCTTTTCTGCCAGCTATTTGAGGATAATCTATATGATGAGATATCTATTGAAACCTAGAAGCAAGATATGTGTATCACAGACAGAAATAAACCTTACAAAGATAATTATATTGTGGATGAATGGAGGCTACTTGGTTGGTTTTCTCTGTTGTGACTCTATGGTATCAAATAGAACCCACATTATTCAGGTATCTACATATAGAAAACACATAGTGTTGGAATGGGGTCAGGATAGATTTGGAAAACAATTTAGGAGGCTATTATAGTAGTCAGAGTAAGAGATGGTGTTCACTTGAATCTGACTATTGTGAAATGATTGAAAAGCTGAGTAGAGAAATATTTAAGAGGTTTGTATTAGATTTCTGCAAATAAGCAGAATGAATAGGATGTATATATGTATATGGAGAGGGAGAAAGGGTGGGGGAGGGAGATGGAGGGAGGCAAGAGAGAGAATGAGAATTTTATTAAAATGAATTGGACTGCAGAATTATGGAGACTGGCAAGTCCTAAGATCTTCAGGGTGAGTTGACAAACTGGAGACCCAGAAGAACTGATGGTTTACTCTAGTCTGAATCTGAAGAACTGAGAATCAGGAGAGCTGATGGTGGAGTTTCATTTCAAAGGCTGGCAGTTTTGAGACCTAGGAGGAGCTGATATTTTAGTTAGAGCCTGAAGTCAGGAAAAATTCTGAGGTCCCAGTTCAAAAGCCATCAGACAAGACGAATCCTCTCTTGTAGAAGGGTCAGCCCTTTTGTTTTCTTCAGGTCTTCAACTGATTAGATGAGACCCACTCACATTAGAGAGATCAGTGTGCTTTACTCAAGCAGCTGATATAAATATTAACCTCATCTAAAAACACCATCATGGAAACATGCAGAATAATGTTTGTTCATATATACAAATATATGGGCACCCTGTGTCCCAGTCAAGTTGACACATAAAATTAGTCATCACAAAGTTAAATATGGATTTTAGAAGACTTGGAGATTAATGAAATATAAGGGATGAGGAAGAAGAGGAGTCAAAGATGATTCCCAAAGTTTGAGTTTGAGCAATTGGTTAGTCTCATTTGCTAGGTTGAGGACATAGGACGAAAAGCATGAGTAGTAGTAACATGGGTAATGAATGTAAATGACTCATCCCAAGCTCTTTTTGATGTACCTAAATATATATATTTACATACGTAGAATTGTAAACATTCTGATCATAGTCACAAGTTCTTTCCTACTGACTTGGTAGTAATAACTCTAAGTCAAAAGGTGGAGGAAATGTTTATTAGTTTTTTAGAGCTATAATATGACAGGTGAGAATGGATGAGATTAGGTCCTGAGGAGAGATTGAAAAGGAACTGGACTGAGCTTGGTGCAAATTCATCTGGATAGGACTCTTGATGCTTCCCACATAATGTTATTCCTAGGTATATCCCCAGTTTTGTAACTCAGATGTTAGAGAGTGATCTGAGGTCCGATTGTTTTGTCAGGGGTTATAGAGCATCAGACCACATCCCTGTCTGTGGGAGTAGTCTTTTCCCGGAAGGAATGAATATTCCCACTCTTAATCATCCTACTCTGAAGTCAGAATCAGAGAAGGTAATGACGACTTAGGGCATGGATCCTGAATGCTTATATGATTAGTTTTTGCTGGACTGAATTGTTAGGCAAAAAATATATGCTGTAGTTGTGTCAAGACGACTGATGTAATCCAGTGGAGAATTTTACTAAAGAGGCTTTCACTTCCTAATAGAAGAAAAAAACAAAAATAAAGACGGAAAATCCAAAAACAGTGCATGATTACCTTCCCAATTGACTTGTTTGTCTTTATCTGGCTTCCCAGAACACTTGTCTAGCTGAACCATCCAGCAAGACCCAGAGTATTTCACTGATAACCATTTATTGACCAAGATGAATTCACCCCAAGGCATATAGATCTTGTTGGGAGATTTGGTATGCAGTATGTATACTGTATATAAGTATACATACAGCTATACTTTGTATGTATGACTTAGCATATATGAACACAGTAAAGATATGTTGAATGAATTGCTGGCATGGAGGTTTTCTTTGAAAAAGAGACTAATAATTACAATTTTTGTGTTTTTACAAATGATTTTCTGTTTTCTTTTTGTCCAGCTCATCTGTCATTCTGTAACCATGTCAGAGAGTCTTCACTAGATTTAACTTCTCGTGAAAAGTACAGAATAAAAGTAGTATTTCTTCTCTTTTTTGTAATATCCTTCACTATGAAAGACACTTGTTTATGTTAGCTGTGAATGGCATTGCATGATGTTATTGATCCATGGAAAAGATCAGAGGTCAGATTCCAAAATTAGCAGAAAAGAAAAAAACAAATATATTTAAAATTACTCTTACAAAAGGATATATCAAAGACCAGTGTATTATGTCTCAGTAAGTTAAACATAGCCAGTTTTTCTTCCAGCATTTGACTGGTTAAGCATCAGAAGTAGTAGTCTTTCTTTCAAGGGTCACATTATGTGTAAATACATGCCTTCGAATCCCATAATCACCCTCAACAAAGCTAGTTGCTCTTATACTGGGGTGTATTGGAGACCTTTGAGCTCTTGAGGGCAGAATAGATTAACATTTTCCATTTCATGCTCTATCCAGGCCATACAAATTGACTGACAGAATCTTTTGCACTGCTGGTGTTTTTCAACTTATATAATTGAAGTTATATAAGTTGCATGTGTTTACGATTCAACTCCACTCTAGATGTTTTGGTTTTCTTCGGTTAATCTTTCCCTATAATCTTTTTTTTTTTTTTTTTTTAATGTTTGAGAGAGAGACAGTGTGAGCATGGGAGGGGGAGAGAGAGTGGGAGACACAGAACTCAAAGCAGGCTCCAGGTTCTGAGCTGTCAGCACAGAGCCTGATGCCAGGCTCAAACCCATGGACTGTGAGATCATCACTTGAGCCGAAGACGGATGTTTAACTGACTGCGCTACCCAGGCGCCTCATCCTTATAATCTTTTCTAAGCAGAGATATTGACATAGTTTGGAGAAAAGTTTTATAGTCAAGCAATAAAAGTTTAACATTTGTAGATGTAAATTCGAAGAATGGTATATGTTTATTCCATGATGTTCTGGCTTTAGGGGCACTAAAAATATTTGGAAAGGACATTGGTTACTAATGTATCATTACAAAAAAGAAGGCCCTGAGACATTGGGTAGCAAAGTATTTTTCCAGGGCTCATCCCTCACTAGATTGTAATAAGTCACACTCAGGTCACTGAAATCAATGTTTTAATTTTATTCATTGTTTCAGGGAAATGCTAAATTTCTGAGCTTTGTTAATGTCATAGGACATTAAATTGTGGTCATTATAGTTTCCTTCCATGTTACATAGTGCCTAATGAAAACCATATTAAATATTTCCAAAATGATATTAGTAATGTTCATTTCTTTTCTAGTTGGTGAAATAAACACGTTAAAGGCAACAATCAGTGTGTTCTTCTGTAGCTCATAACTCAACTTGCTTCTGAGGCACTGCAGTTCCAACAGAACTCTGGTCATTGATTACAGATTCACCTGGCTTAACTTGATAAATGATTTTTCCCAAGCCTCCTGTCTGAGAGGCCTGTTCATAGCTTGTTGATTTAAAACTGTAACTTCCCTTTTAGCCACTAATGCCAACATTATTGGTGATAATCTTGGTTTGTGTGTTAGTATGTATCACAGTAACAATATTTGGTAAGGCCTTTGGCAAATAAATTTATCTGACTATGTGAAATTATATGAAGAAAACAAGTCTTTTATTTAACATGATTCATGATTAGTCTGTTTTAAATAAGTTTTGAATGGACTAGGCCTGAATTATCTGGATTTGGGAATGATGGATTTATGATAGCTTTCTATACTGGTAAAACTGTGTAGTATATTTTGTTATTTTGGAAGACTTTACTACAAAACTTGGAATACTGAATAGATTATTTCTCTGGATACTGCTAGTCTTTTGAGATAGTTCATTGTGAAACAGTTCTAATTATTTAGGCTATGCATCCTTAGTAAGTGACTGGAAATTGGTTATTCTCTATGTGAGAAATATAACCTAGAAATGGATTTTTGCATTATTTCTCCATATAGATTCTCTTTTATAATTGAGGAGAAAGCGTTTACATATATTCACTTATAGACCAGAGAGAGAGAGAGACAGAGACAGAGAGACAGGGAGAGACTGAAAGAGAAAAGACTGGCTATCATTAATCTTAAGTATAAGTGATGGCCGTGAGCTTGGATAGCACTTAGTAACTTTTCTAATTTGAAGCATTGTGTCGATTTTGGAATTGTAAGTAATAATTCTACAGTTTATAACTTAAACCTTGTCACTGGAAGTATGGCCACTTAATGGCCACTTAATGGTATCATTCTTTGCTTTTGGAGCATTGATTCTCATTAGAATCCCCTCTATGTAGAAACACAGACTTTTGGGCCCTGTTCTTAAGAGTTTCTGATGCAATATATCTGGGATTGGGCCTGAGATTTTGGATTTCTAACAAGTTCCTAGGTAATGCTGGTTTGCAGTCTGCAGTTTCAAAATCCATATTTTAGAGATACGGGAGATATATATATAATTCTCAGTTTTAGAGATGTGATCCCAAAGGATGGAAACACACACACATACACACTCATGTGTATCTATTTATATCTGTGCACATGTGTGTAATTGGCAGCCAAGTTGATGCTAGATTCTAGTTTATTTCTTTTTGTCCTCAGAGCTGTTTACTACCCTTAAAATGGAATATTTATAATATACTCTAGATGCGCCTGGGTGGCTCAGTCGGTCAAGTGGCTGACTTCAGCTCAGGTCACGATCTCACTGTTCATGAATTCAAGCCCCGGATCAGGCTCAGTGCTGACACTGTAGAGACTGCAGCCTGCTTCAGATTCTGTGTCTCCCTCTCTCTCTCTCTTCCCTTCTCCCACTCCCACTCTGTTTCTGTCTCTCTCAAAATAAACAAACATTAAAAAAATTATAATGTATTCTAAAACACTTAACTAGAATACTAGAGGGAAAAGAAGAAATTATTCTAATGAGTTAAATTATATGATTAATTGGAGATCACAAAGCACACAATTTTTAGTTTCCTTCCTTGCCATTGAAGACATTTTTGAAGTATAATGTTGTTTTTCTTTCTCAGTAAGTAGATCACCCTATGAAAACTTACTTTACCTTTTATAGTTGAACATTTTGCAGTGCTCCAAGAGGTTACTTAGAGGTGGATTTTTACTGTGTAGGGTTGTAGATTTAGAAGTGGAGATGGGTTAAGGAAACAGTGTTGAGATATCTGGTAGTGTTTTGTCATTGTTGTTACAGATCTGTGATAACAAATCACACAAATAACACAAAAAGTGTCCTAAAAATAAAATTAAATAATGGTTTCAATGAACTGAAGCTGTTACTGTAATTGCATTATGTTGCAACAGTAAATTGACTCTCTGCATAGAACAGAGCCTATTGAGGTGGCATAACTAGAGGTTCATGGAATGATTTTTTTTTTCTCTAGAACTAGTATCTATTGAGTAGTGGATACTCAATAAATATTTGTTAAAAAGTTAAATGCAGAGACTTGGACCTGTGGCTATAGCTCACCAGTTTTATTAAGGGAAACTGACTGGGTAAGGAGGGAGGGCTTTTGGCCTAGTTAATTCCAGCCTCTGTGCTTGATTTATCAGAATGCATGGTGCTCAGCCGCAGATTTACAGGAGTGTTTATTCATTACATATGGGCCATACCTCCTTTGATACTTTGAGGGCCGAACCTTTCCAAATTGTATTTAATGGTCTGGATTTTGGGTTGAAATTAGACTGGAATACACTAATGCTTTCTACTACTACTAACGGATCATCCATATTTTTTTCTCTCCTTTAGAATAACGACAAACAACAATCAATTTATCTTGGTAGAAGTGCATAATTTTTATTAATGTAGCTCTTTTATTTATTTTTTTATTTTTTTAACGTTTATTTATTTTTGAGACACAGAGAGAGAGAGCATGAGCAGGGGAGGGTCAGAGAAAGAGGGAGACACAGAATCTGAAACAGGCTCCAGGCTCTGAGCTGTCAGCACAGAGCCTGATGCAGGGCTCGAACCCACGGACTGCGAGATCATGACCTGAGCCGGAGTCGGATGCTTAACTGACTGAGCCACCCAGGCGCCCCAATGTAGCTCTTTTAAAAGAGCTGTACAATTCTGACACATTAGGCTGGAATATTGTTGGTAATATATCCTGTATATGGCCTCATCAGACCAATGCTTCTGTAACTCATAGTGCCTTTCCTTATTATTGAAAAATCTTTCCCTTTTAGGCAAGGGAGTATTAAAATCCTAAGTAGGAAGGGATCTGGTCTGTTCTCTATTTTGACTTACAAAGATAGCCTTTAAAAATAATACTTTTTTTTTTTTTACTGTGAAAACAGAATTTATATAATCAAAATATATTTTAAAAATCTCCTTTATTCTGGTAAGTGTTTATTACTTTATTAGTTATAAACAAAATATACTCATCCACATTGAAGACCAAATTGTATTTTGAAAAAAAAAAAAAGCAAATTGACTTTGCAATATAATGAACACCTTCTCCCCTTCCCATGCACATAGTAATCAGTTTTATAAGTTAACAGCTAATGAGATTTTTTTCTTTTGACTATATTCAGCATGCATTTGATGTAGTTCATCTCATTTTTACTAGTATCATTTCTTCTAGGTGTTTCCTTCATAATTTATCTTTAATTTTATTCCATTGAAAATCTTTTTATGTTGTCTTATATCCTTTCTTGCACAAGACAGGGTAAAATAAAGAATTTTTTTAACTTTCTTTATCCAAATAGTATATACTTTCTTTTAAAAAAATTTTTTTAAATGTTTGTTTATTTTATTTTTTTTTTAAATTTTTTTTCAACGTTTTTTATTTATTTTTGGGACAGAGAGAGACAGAGCATGAACGGGGGAGGGGCAGAGAGAGAGGGAGACACAGAATCGGAAACAGGCTCCAGGCTCCGAGCCATCAGCCCAGAGCCTGATGCGGGGCTCGAACTCACGGACCGCGAGATCGTGACCTGGCTGAAGTCGGATGCTTAACCGACTGCGCCACCCAGGCGCCCCTGTTTGTTTATTTTTGAGAGAGAGAGAGAGAGCATGTGCTGGGGAGGGGCAGAGAGGGAGAGAGACACAGAATCTGAAGCAGGCTCCAGGCTCTGAGCTGTCAGCACAGAGCCTGATGCAGGGGTTGAACTCACAAACCATGAGATCATGACCTGAGCCAAAGTTGGGTGGCACTTAACCAACTAAGCCCCCCAGAGGCCCACCAAATAATATATACTTTCTAAAAAAGGTATAGACTTGTTCATAACAAGTAGTTTACTGCAATTAGGTTTTTGTATGTAGACTCTGCATGAGTATCTTTTCTCCTAGGAAAGAATGCTATCTAGAGCTCTTACATGGTGTCTTCAATTGACAGCCTAGAACCCACCCTTATCCCACCAGGACTTCTGTTCTCCTTCTCCATGCTGTAGGTAAGAAATGGCCAAATCTGTCCCTCAGCTATATTTGATTTGCCCTGAACACTGTTGATCAGGATATTACATTAAAAAAATGAATTCTAACACTTGAAAATTGGAAATTTCTCACAAAATTTCATATTTTTGTGTCTCTAGAGAAAATGGAAGATGTGGACCAATATCTCTGTCTGGTGATAGTCCTGGAGCTCAGTGGTAGTTACCCCTTTTAGATGAGAAAACTGTTCTGTCATTCGCCTCAGTTCTCACTACTCCCTATTTTGCAGACATTGAGGTTGATGGTCAATTGACATTAGCCTTGCTTTTTACATGCCCAGCACCAGCCTGACTCTGGACACTTGGACTGCTTAAATCTTTGTGCTTCATTGGAACTTATACTGTTGCTAGCACCACTGGATGCTGATAGTTATTATAAACTACTTTGTAATGTACTTTCAGTTCCAAATATGGTACTTTCAACTAAAATTATATTGCAGGCAATACTTTAGAGGAATGAACCAAATGATTATGAATTTCAAGTTCCACGGAAACTTTGGAAATCTGTGCAGGAGGTACTTTGGGGCTAACAGTATTTTCAGATGCTATTGCCTCGCCCATGCACTGGGTACTCTATGGTCATTGTTTACAATTTGACCCATTTGATTTGTTATCAAGGTTGTCTCTATTCACAATTCATTCTGGTGTCTGCCAATGAGTTCATGCCCAAAATGTCTGTGTTTTCCACACTCTCCTCGCAAAGCTGGTAATTACAACAGTGCCTACATTGGGGCACTGTTGACAAGACTGACCAAAATTTCATCAGCTGTTAAAAAAAATCTATAATATAGAAGATGGTTTAAAATGCAGCTTTATGTTGAAATGGACCAACTGGGAGAGTTCCAATGAACTACCATTGGTTTAAGAAATTGAGAACTGAGGAAGATTTAAGGCATTCAAAGAATTACTTTTGTGTGAATGTTGGGTCTTGCTTAGGGAGTATTGTTGGTGTGGTAAAGTTGAAAGAAATACAGGACAGTAGAGACCTTGAGAGAAATTATTTCTAAAATATTTAAAATCCCAGTTCTTATTTGAAATCTAGCAACTAGTGACTGCCAGCAATAAGCGTGCTTCATTTGTACCTCAAGGGTACAGTATTGTGACTCAGTGCCCCCAGCATCAGTTCTTTCTCCATATAGTTGAATAACAACTAAAATGTAGTCCCTGTGTTTACGAAAGATTTATGATATACATTATAAAACAAGGATAACTTTCCTTTGTACAGTAAGGGAATCTCATCAGCCTGTATGTTCCCATCATATTCATCAAGAGAATGGTCAATAAACAAGATATATGCTGTAGGTAGAATCTTTTTGTTCTCTTTTCTCTTTTGTAACTCTCATTGTCATGCAGGAGTGTGCCCAGAAATCTCAAGTCTTCTATTTTCTTGATAGTGCTCAATTTTCTTGACTGCTCCATTTTCTTGACTGTATCAAATTTCTTTCAGTTTCAGAGGGTTTTCAAATGCCATATAACTTCCTGTGAAGTACAGAGTACAAGAAGCCATGGTACAGAAGAGTATTAACACTCAGAGTACTCTTCTTCCCCTTAACTTGCTGTTTGACTTTGAAGAGTCTATGTATATATTGAAATCAATATGTATACCTTGCTTCTCCAGAGTGGGCTTATAGAGTCTGATACTGTGTGGTCTGATGAGATCATTGCTTTTCATTGTAATATAGGGTGATAAAAACATTTGATCAACCTAACTTGGGTTGTTCACTTGATTAAGGGTAGAAATGTAATACACAGTGGGTTATGCAAGTAAAAAATAATTTCATATCAATCGGCTGACATTTAAAAACTGGAATTGAGTGAAAGCCTATTAAATTTATTTAGTAGTTATAGATTAAATTTTTAGCAAAAATCTGTCTATTCTTTGCAAATCAATACAGAACTCTGAATTCCTCTCGTGTGCTCTTTCATATTTTTAGGCCTGATTCAGATTTTTTAGTTTTATCATGACAAATCTCTATCTAGGGCAAAGATGTGAAATATTCTTATTTTTAGAAATATTGTTTGGCTGTTTTTAAATGCTCTGATTTGCACTGAGGACATCAGTACTTTCTGTCACCCTAGAGAATCTGAGGGGAAATACTTTTAGTATTTTATAATCCAGGAACATTCTATAATTTTTAGATAAATATGATGTACTACATATCTTAGAGTATGAGTTTATTTCCCTAGAGATGGAATTAAATTTGCTAATGCTTAAAAATACCAGCATGATTGATATACTATTTACTGTTGACCACGCTAATGAATTCTCATTCACTACTTTTCTCTTGCTAAAATTATACTTAAATCACACTGAAAATAACCTACAGCTACTGAAAGATCTAAAAGAAAAAGTTAACAGAACTGCCATACCTCTTATATGTGAATTATTCTCCAAATTGTGAATTTTATTTTTTGGATAGTTCCAAACCTTTTAGTTAATCTCTTTACTAAATGTTTGAAGTTCTAACAAATGTTTATAGTGTACTTAATTACCTGAAGTTTATCTTTTGCGCTGAGTCTTTGCTTTATTAATGAGTTTTTTTTTTTTTTAAATCTCTGGTAGTGATGTGTCAGATGGGGTAGAGAAATTTTATAGCTCAAGCAATAAAGTCTAAGGTCTCGTTTAACTTTGAGATTCTGAGAGTCTATGAATTCTTATGAGACTTTGGATGTATTATTCTAGATGTTTACACTTGAAATTCCTACATGGGCACATGCAGAGTAAAGATGCTTGACCAAATTAAAAAAAAAAATCTCACTCTCAGTGCTTCACATATGTCTCCATACTGCCAGTGCATTTACTGATTTTGAAGAGCTGAGTTAGATACAATTTAATGTTTACATTAGTATTTGGCTTCACTATTGTTATATTGGCCTACCAGCTTAGTCCCCAATAGGCTAGATATTTTTTCTTTTTCTCTGAAATTTGGAGAAATATCTAAGTTAACTTTTAAATGAAAAAGTTAATACCATGGGTCAATATATTTTTCCCCTGGTAGAAAAGATAAGTGGTAGCAGAAAATGATTCCTTGGCCTTAAAAATATTATTATATATCCCTACAGAAACAGTTCTGATTTTATTTATTTTAATATATTTCAAATTTATTATGAAATTAAATATTTATATGTGATTGATATGGACTAGGATTGATAAATGCTTATTAGTTCATGAGAGGGGTGACATGGCTTTCTAAATTCTGTTAGGGCAAGCTCCATGTTTTATTAATTCTTTTCATTCTTTTCATTCCTACTATGCCTCATATAAAATTTTAACTCAGAAAATATTTTTGAGTGAGTGAGCTATAATTGAAACTATGCTACATTTAAGATTTTCTGTTATGCATAATACTTAAATAACCTTAGAGTAGGGGGAAAATATAAGATAATTCATGCTATTATTGAATAGAATTGTGCTTTCTTGTGAAAAGGAATCATTTTTAATTTTTCTAAAGCCTTGAGATCTTCAGCTTTGGAAGATTAATGCATAAGAGTTAATGTCAATGAAATTCCTTAGAAGAGCAAAGCAAAGGTGAGAAGGAGATGCCCTTATAAATTTCATTCCCACCTGAGAGGCATCTAGGAATTCCAGTGAATGGGTAGAGAGGATTGGATGATAATGGGAAACTATTTAGAAAATTGCCAGTTAAAACCAGATAATCCCAGGGTGTGATTTATGCAACCACACCTGTCTCAACAGTGTCGTTCAATAGAACAAGGTTCTGGAGTGCAAAAATTTTCAGCAATACTTATTGATTTAGGTAACTATTGTCTTGGATTATTCTTTATTCCAGCCTTATTTGGATATTCTTTTTTTTCATGAAGAGCAGTTTACTGGACAGTTTACTGGTCTTCTTAGATCTGCCTACTCTTGCCTGAAAGGCAATACCTATTTCAGTAGCTATTAGCATATTAAGAAAACTTGGGTAATTCCATCCCCTTCACGTTAATTTGCTCTTGTTGATTATTTCCTGTAATATGTTAAATAATTGCTCTTGAATGGGTCAAGAAAAGCATTCATTTACCCATTTTGATTGCTATAAATATCTTTGAAGTTCTCCAAATGTGCTTCTATATTATTCACAACTCTTCTAAGTCATTAATAAATATATTGAACACCTGTGCTAGCACTGATCCCTGAGGCACCTCATTATTAACCTAATTGCGCAGCTTCATGATATTTCATTTAACCTTGATTTTACTACCAAACTTTTTTCAAACTGAGACATTTTCAAATTAATGATAAATTTTACCTTTTATCCTTTGGTTGCCATGGCTCCGTAATTGACTTTCCACATTAAAAAAATTATGAATGAAATATCATTAGACATTCAATTGTTGAAAAAGTTCAAACAAGAAAATTGTCTCCCAGTTATTTTCATTGAAGTTCTACTTGTCTACTCTTCTTTTGTTTGTTTTCATCAGCTATTTTCAAAATTTTAGGGTGTGGAAACAATAATGCCATAATTCTATAATCCCAACATCATTGTTTTGGATACAGTTCTTTTTGTGAGTCCCACTGTCTCAATGCTATTTTATCAAATTGGAGTCAGGAAAGGAAAAAGGAGATGGAATTCATTTTAGCTGACATTGCTATTCATCAGTGAAGCCATTACAAGTGAAGAATGAGGTTTGTACCTTCTGGTTTAAATCAAGCTTACAGAGTAGAGTTTTATCTAATGTTGGAGCAAGAAAGGACTCTGAAGTTCACATGGTTAAATTTCCTTCATTTTTCAAATAAAGAAGCAGAAGCCCAAAAGATGAACTGACCTTGATGAATGAAGGTCACACTGATCAGAATCAGAGTTCTGCATTTTACTCTATTGTTTATTCCACTGCATCTGGCTTAAGTTTTTATTATTTTTTCCACTATGAGTAATTAAAATTTTCTGTCTCATTTATTCTGAATTTTGACATGAGTTCTTCTTTAAACTTCTTTTAAACCATCTTTATCTAATTTAATTCTTTTAATCCCTAACAGTGCCTTGAATATAGTAAGTTCTTAATAAATACATACTGAATGTGTAAATAAATCCAGAAGGACACTGTGTATTTAGCAGATTCCAACATATATAATACAAATATATACATATATACATGCATATTAAATTATAGTTATTTAAATGATTTTTAGATTTTCCTTTATTTATCTCATGGTCTGTATCAGTCATGAAAATAAGATCATGAAGCATATATGTTGATTTCCAAGATTTACTTGTAAGTGGTTAGGCTTTTGGATAATCAGCTTTATTTGAACTTATTGCACTTAAACAACACTGAGTTTTTCTATAATATTGAGTGTTGTATCCTTTATTAATTTTAATATCACTTGCTCTAAGACTCAAATCCGAACAAATTCTCTCATAGATATTTGAGCTAATTTGGAGAGTATAAGGAAAAGGTCTGCATATGAGAAGAGCCATTCTACAAAGATTCGGGGAGGGAAGCCAAAGTCATTAATACTGTTGATCCCTTGCCTTTCTGCCTCCTACAGAGGCATTATGAGAGAAACTTCTGTGTTTATCTACTTTAAATATTTACTTAAATTTATTTTTAATAGTAACATTTCAAGAACATTGAAATGCTCTTCATTACTGTTGGAAGGTCACCATTGAAATCAAATGGCCAATGTTCTATCATGTGGGTAAGTCACTCCTTGGAAGAATTATAAGTACCTTCAAGGTGCATTATGTATTTCAGGTTCATGATTCATCTGCTTTGGGGAAAAGTATTATTTCCTGGCACATGTTCAAATGCTGTAATTTAAGACATTTATAGTAAATTATTATACCACTGCAGCAAACGAAATTAATACAACTCCAGGAGTTATACCTAGGGAATAGTTGATACATCTAGTTAGATCTGGGTCATTGTTCTTTAACATGCCAGGAGAAAATAATTTTTAAATGCATAATGACTTTAAATTTTTTGTCAAATACCTATGACACATATGAAAGCTGAGCAAGAATTTAAGTTAAAAATAATATAAAGGAGCAAGCAGAAAGGATTAAGCTGCAAAATTTCTCTGCACGTGTTTATTTGAACATTTAGACCTAGCAAGTGTCAGATGTACTGTTATCACAAAATAACTGAAGGAGCATATCTGTTTTAAAAGAGAGTTCCGTTCTGCTCCTAGGATATGAGGATACGGTTTTGGATTCTTCCTCACCCCTCCTTAACTCTGTTTCCTATCATCAAATCCTTTAAAAGTATGGGTGTAAATATGTTACTGACAAAAATATCTACAGCATACTTACTGAATCTGTTTCTCTTTCCCTTATTTTTCCCATGGTTATTTTCATGATCACCTGAGTGATCCTAACTGTCTTATTTGAATTTTTGTTCGATTAATTGCTTCCAGGAGGCCCTTGGGTGAGGCTTGGATAGATGGTATTGCCACAATTTTGAATTTACTCAAATATTGAACTAAAGTCTATAGTGGGTACAGACCAAAGTAGCTCTCAGAGATATGACCTGGACTTTTTGTAAGATAAATTTGGAGGTTCTGAAACTGACCCGTACAGGATCCTTCAATACAGGTTACTATAGCCTTTTTAGGTATATAATCTAATTTCTGGGATACCCACATTTAAATCCAGACTTAGGTCTCTCCTTGGGATCTTTTTTATCGGGGTTGACCCAAAGCTGCATTATATTCCATAGCACTCTGCTTCAGACCCAAACCAAGATCTCATATTTTTTTAAAAGGGAATAATTGAAGTACACTCTTCAGGGCTGATTATTAGCAGAGAAAAGCTGAGAAAAAAAGCATAGCAGTTGGTATCTCTCTCCACGGCAGGCCCCCTTCCCCCTCCTCACACACACCCCACTGAAAACAATGACTATGATGAGTTACTGATTGTATGTTACATCTTTAAGTATTTAGGATTCAGAAAAAATTAAAAACCCTTAATCTAAATTTCCACCCAACTTTAGGTATGTGCTGGTAGTAATGTATTTCTAATTGCATTCATATTTATATTAGAACAAAGCTTAATGACATCTGGAAAAACAAGAAAAAAAATTACAGAGACCCAGAATAGATATATTTTGTATGAACTAGTCTTAGTAATTCACTTAAATAAGGTTTTATTTGTATTTTTATATTGCATGGATTCATAAATTAATTTTGCTCCATGAAGAAAACCACTTTTTTTTTTTTTTTTTGAGAGAGAATGTGCCTGTGCATACATAGGTGTGAGCAGGGGAAGGGCAGAGGGAGAGAGAGAATCTTAAGCAGTTTCATGCCCAGTACAGAGGGCCATGCAGGGCTTGAAATAGGTCTTGATCTCATGATTGTGAGATTATGACCATGAAATCATGACCTGAGCCAAAATGAAGAGTCTGATGCTTAACCAACTGAGCCACCCAGGCATCCCAAGACATCTGTGTTTTTACAAAGGTTATATGCTTTAAACAGAATTGAAATGTAGCTCAGAACCTTGTCTATGTGTAATTCAAACCTGAATGTAGACATCTTTTATTCCAAAAATTTAACTTATTAATGCATTGAGTATAGGTATATAGCTAGTAAATCAATACTCATTTATTCTTTTTTTAATTTTCAAAGAAACTTGTGAAATAAGAATTATGTAATAATTGGGAACAGAATGAAATATTTTGATATACATTTTCTTAATTTTCCTTTTCTTGTATCTGACCTATTTTCTCTAATTTTAAGGAGTAATGGGTACTAGGACATTCAACTAAAGATGGAATTTGCATGCCAATTGAAAATTATTATATTTTAAATTTGTCTTTATTGCATGCTTTATAAATCTGGTGGTTGGACTAAATAATAACTACATAAATACACATGAAATGCTACATATGAATGAGTCTATATATTGTTATGGATGAAATATTTTATTTTCCCTTCTTCACAGGAATTTTTTATGGAGTCCAAAGTAAGTTAATCAAGATTAAATTTTAGATAAAACATGAAAAATGCTTTCATTTTAAATCTAAGTTTTGGTGATTTTCGTCCTATTTATTTCATAATTTATTAATATGGCACCTAAAACTTACATTTTAAGTTTCAGAATTTAACTCACGTATTATCCCAATTCTCTGAATGTAAGTGGAAGGAGTTACTTTATTATTTATTTATTTATTTACCTACTTATTTATTTAATTTTGAAGACAGAGTGCAAGCAGGGGAGAGAGGCAGAGGGAGAGATAGAGAATCTTAAACAGGCTCCATGCTCAGCATGGAGCTCCACGCAGGACTCCATCCCATGACCCTGTGATCATGACCTGAGCCAAAATTAAGAATCAACCGACTGAGCTCAACCGACTGAGCCACCCAGGCACCTCGGAAGGAGACATTTCATGTAATATCATGAAATCATGTTGAAAATACTTTTGTGTGGATGAACTTGGATGTACTTGAAAAATTATTGCTTCTTTTCAGTTTGGGGTTGGGATTAGAGGGGTAGATGGGCAGCTCAGTAAGAGGGGTTTAGGCTGTCAAGAAAGGTGGAGGAATGTATGTTCGGAATATAGTTATCATGGTTTATGATATATAAGCTATAGTTAGGTTAACTCAAGAGTTAATAAAATAAAGTAAAATATAATATTGTAAAAATGTTCAGAGCCAGTTAATAACAACCCATAGATTTTTGGCTTACATAAAAAAAATACTTTAAAACCAAAAACTGTTGAGAGCTTTATTTTTAACCCTAGTCAGATTTTTTGAAAATACACTATTAGTCTCTTTAAACCAGCACCTGAGAATGTTTCTACTAGTGGAAAAATCTTTAAATATATGCCCTGCTTTACTTCGTGATCTTTATATCTGAAGAATAGTACATGAAAGGAGTGTGCTATGTGGGTGTGTATGTATATCTGTAAGGTTGTTGTTTTTTTTTTTAAAGAGTTCATAGGTAAGATACAAATTAAGGAACTGAAAATCTAAAGATGATTCAATAATGGGACACTGGAAAGCGGGCATGATGCTGGAAAAAAAGAAAACAACCGACCAAAACAGCATTTCAAAGATCAGATTATACCATTGCAGTTAGAATCTAAACTGCTTTCAGAATAGTAACTCTAGTTTACTTCCTTATTTTATACTTTTTGCTTCCCCCAAAATAATTTGAGACTTCTTATAACAAAAGACATATGAAATAAAATGAACAAAATAGGACTACAAAGAGGAAATAAACAATATATAAAAAAGAGAAAGCCAAAACTCTCAACAGGGAGGTTTGCTTGGGTACTATGTTATCAAGTGTAACCCAACTCAGAGTTCCTGAGCTGAGATGTAAAGGAGATAGGGTGTGTTACAGAGCACTAGATTCATCAGGGACAAGGTACAACCATTTCTCAGGATAATTTTTCCTGGACCTACCTCTAAAATACATTTCTTATGTGTTCTTTTAAAAATTATGTTCCATGGGGCACCTGGGTGGCTCAGTCAGTTAAACGTCTGACTTTGGCACAGGTCATGATCTCATGGTTTCGTTTGTGAGTGGGAGCCCTGCGTAGGGCTCTGTGCTGACAGCTCAGAGCCTGGAGCCTGCTTCAGATTCTGTCTCCCTCTCTCAGTGCCCCTCCCCACTCACACTCTGTCTCTCTTTCTCTCAAAAATAAATAAACATTAAAAACATTATGTTCCCTATAGGGAGCCTGGGTGACTTAGTTGGTTAAGCATTTGACTCTTTATTTGGGCTTAGGTCATGATCTCAGGGTCATGGTATCAAGCCCCATGTCAGGGTGTTGAGCATGGAGCCTGCTTAAGATTCATTCTCTCTCCCTCCCTCCCTCCCTCCCCCTCTCTCTCTCTCTCTCTAAAAAAAAGAAAAAAGTCCATAATGTGGTGGGTATTTTCCTCAACAGTAGTTCCAATTATATGTAGAAGCATATCCCCAAAGGCATTTTCATATATGGATTTGTGTCACATGTGGAGCAGAGTCCAGAGTTTGGGCAGCCATGTCCTATAAAAAAAAAAAAAAAAAAAAAAAAAAAAAAAAAAAGAATGTTTAGAAAAGATAAAATTTATTTCAGGGTTGGGGTGACAAGTTCAAAGGAAATGCTCATTTATGCTCTAAAAAAATTGAAAAACAGGATGAATAATGTCTTCTTGCCATGATTCTTAAAACCAAGAATTCCTTCTCTTGGAAGTCCAAATCAGTTTCTATCTTCTTTACCTGCTATGTTTCCCTCCATCTCAGAAAGAAAACAAGGCAAACTTTATCAAATAAGTGCTAACAAGATTCACTCTATAGTGATTGTATAAATATATTCTGCATCTACTTAAAATTCAGATTTCAGTCTCTAGTAGCATAAATATGGATCAATTCTATTAGGAGAAAAGGCTGAAAATTGAAAGAGAAAACAAGACAAGGGAACCAAGTCAGTTAAAACACTTTAATTATACCCCAGCCAAAAGGAGTTAAATAAAAGCCTGAGAAAGAAAAAAATTTTATGGAAACATATGATTTCAAATCAGGTATGAAATAAGACAATTATAAAATATCTATAATGTATTGGAAAAGATGGAAAATGAAGGTATATTATCATAATTACTCGTTATAAATAAATCAGTTGTTCATTATTTTCCATTGAAAGAACAGACTCACAACAACATCTATTCAATGTGTGAATGATTCAGTTAATAGCTTTTCATGCCTCATTTCTGACACTTTTGTCCAGGGGTGGGGGGTGGAGATAAAAATACTGAAGTGATTGAAATACTACACTGGAGTGACCTGCATATAATTTATTACTAACTGGTACTCTTATTTTTAAATGGCATTTTCTCTCCAAGAATGAAATAGCTTAAATGCTAAATGCTTCAGGGTTTGCTTTGGTAAGACCTTACCATTTGGGAATTTCATAATCACTAACAAGTGAATAGAGTGGATATTGTCCACTTATTAAAAAACTTATAATGGTATTCCTGAGATTGGTGTGTTTTCTGGGATACTGTGGCTCTGGGGAAAGGTGGGAATGTCCTCTGGTAGATTTCTTTTTATCCTGCTATTCATTACAGTAATCACATGTAAATGCACTCCAATGGACAACTTTCTACCACAGACTGGTTTGACAAAAATAATTTTAAGAGATATTTTAGTATTTTTTAGCAATTCTCATTAGCTGGCTTCTGGATCTTTCATAGGACACCACACATACAGTCATGTAAAGCCAAGTCTTTGATTATTCAAGGAATTCGTAGAGGTCCTTAATATCCAGCCATGAGCAAAGATCTGCTTTTATGAAAATGTCAAAGGATCTTTTTAAAAGGGACGCTTTGAGCCTTATCTGAATATTCTTGAGCTTTGGGGCATTCTATTTATTGAGTCCAAAAGGAGTTTGGAACATAGGTTTGGTTCTCAAATCTGTTATAGAGTTAAATATCACCTTATTTATATTTTCTGGTAAGCTAATAGAGCTATATAATATGCTATAATTGGACAATTCATATTGAAGACAAATTACTGTAAGCTTTTACTCTCTAAGTCTTGTCACCCTCTGTCACTATGTTGAATACATATGTGCATATCATATATCACTCAAATGAGAGGTGGAGAAAGAAGAAAGAAGCTAGAGGAAACATGAAGAAGAATAAAATAATCAGAATAATGTACTAATCTCCCTGTGGTTTTATTTAGGGCCCTGAAACTAACTGTTGCTTGCTTACCTTTCAACAAAGTCAACTATGATATGCCTTGATGGAGAGAGAAATTGGATATACTTTTATTTCACATAATTCTGAGGACTGATAAATTATGCCAAGTTTTATTTAGAATTATATCATTATAAATTTACTATTAACTCTTCTTTAATTTGTAGCCTTTTTCTTCCATTTTTCTTATTTTCTTATTCTATTTTAGTAAATGTTTTCAAGGCAGGATTTTTTTGGGAGAATGAACTTGTAGCAAATTTAATATGCTATGAGAAATTCAGTAGTGATTATAAAATATAGCCTGTCTCCTAATGATCACTAGCTCAAAATGTTTAATTATGCATATGTTTTAATCTATAAATTGTCACAAGTCTTTTTGGGAGTAGATGGGTTACAAACCTGAAAAGGAATGGTGGGTATCATCCAAGCCTTGTATTTTAGCTAGCATTATACCCTATGAGTCTGGAATTTCCAACCAGCAGATGGAGATCTAACAGTATTTCTCAGAGCCTCTCAGGAGAGTGTCTAGTTATTTACCAGCACCTTTCCATCCTGTTCCTCTTGCACTCAGAAATGTCAATATCAGTGTTTCACACTAGTCCCAACAGTTTTAGGGCCACATTAATTGAAAAGCACATTAATTTTCTTTGTTAATCAACTGGAGTTTCTCAGACTAGATTTGGCTGCCTCTTAATAAGAATTAAGGATAGTCATGAACCTTCAGAAACCTAAAGGCTTTTATAATTGTATAGTCACTACAAATTATAGACCCTACATAGATAACATTTTAAAGATAACATTTAAAGCACTCACATTAAGGATGTTTTAGGTATTTAATGTAATATAAATAGTAGCAGTCTAATGAATTCAATTTCATAGCCTTATTTATCATAATATATCATGGGTCACACTGTGGAGAACTACCTAGAGTGAAACTTTGTATGTAATTTATTTTTGAAAAATAATTGTTTGAGTATCATATAGTTCTATATGTTGGGGATACTGATGGCCACTTTTGCCATACTGCATACTCTTCATTATCCACAAGAGTATTTTAGGAGAAGAACATTAAGATACAATTCCCTTGGTATTTTTTAAGATAGCATTATTCATAATGAACTCTCTTAATATTGATATATTCTGAAATTCTAAAATAAAAAAAATATTCATTTTCCTAAGTGGGAAGATCAGAAAACTATGCCTTGAACTAGTTACTGAATTTACTTTTATTATTTCGGCTCAGCTTAATGCAAGGTGATTCTTGAGGATTTAATAAGAAATTTCCCTAGACAACAAACAAATAATGGAATCCTTTGGGAATAATGATATTCTTATAAAGAGATGTATTTATTGAAGGAAATAAAACATATTTATGGAAGTTAAGAGCTAATGATACCAAACAGCTACCAAAGCATCTATGCTTATTGCCATATCAGATGATCTGACCACCTTGCTAATAGTTTTTCACTTTCTTAAAGAATTATTTGATAGCAGAATAAAATACAAAAGACTCTCTATGTATAACCTATTTCTTATTCACTTTAATAGCAGTCATGTCATAACCAGTAATTGGTGAAAACTTAAATTGTACAGGCAGATATACCTCTTCTACATTTTTTTTTCACATATTCCTGAGGTGAGAACTGCAATAGAGATTTTTTGATACACATAGATTGGGTTTGCATGATACATGTTAAAAACAAAACAAAATGAAAAACTTCTGACAATCTATGACATTTATTACTTATTATTTGTATTTAGTAAGATTGCATGTGTCTTGCATTTATCATGGAATGGCTCAATTGAATACTCTTGATTTGAGGATTAAATTTAAAAGATTGGAGGAAGGGAAAATTAAAAATAATCTTTAATATTTATATATAAAAAAATCAAGTTATTAGCTATCCTGAGGAAATTACCAGACTCAAAAACTACTGGAGTCCTAGATTTCCAAAAGCTAATATACAGCTAAAATACCAAACTAATTAGGAGTGGGGAATGGAACTTGCAGGACAGGTGTGTGTTTGTGTGACTGACAATCTTTAGAATCCAGAGTCTCAAATAGCAAGTGTTCTGAGGCCTTATCTGATTTTCTCCCAGCCAGATTAATCATTCTCTCCCCTTCAGTCCTACAGCACCACGCTCATACTTCATTGTTGGAAATATCATATTGAATTACAATCATTTATTCACTTTTAAGCATTTGATCACTTTATTGCCTATCTCAGTCCTTGGCATATTATTAGTAAAGGCTGAATAAATGAATAAATACTTATTTGATTGAATTGAATTAAAAACACCAAAGTATTAGGGATATAATATAAAAGACAATCACTGTACAAAAGAAAAGGCACATTGAATAAATACATGTGAATAAAAATTTGTAACTATCAAGGGAACACACAGACTGCTGCAAGTCAATAGTCCAAATGACAAGCAAACTTTGATGGAAAGAGAACATTTCTCAACCTTATTTGACTGTACCTTAAAAAAAACAGCTTTATTGACAATTGTCTGTACTTCTAAGGTGGAAATAATTCTGCATACTTTGTTAAATTTTGATGTGTTCATGAAATATTTTGTAACAAAAAATAATATTGAGTAAGTGTGAGTTCTAGTAGTGAGTCTGTTGTCTATTACCAAAGTGATTTTGAGCATGCCATTTACTCATATTCTAATTTAGTTTCTTTATTTGTGAAATGTAGCAGTCAAAAAGCATTTTTGTTTTTACTCTTTGGGATAAAGATCCTGGTTAGTATTCACCAATATTAACATAAATACTGAAAAGAGTAAAAAAAGAAAAACTCAGTAAATATGTAGACCATTTTCTCACCTGGCACCAAAGAGTAATTTGACTGAGGATGTTCCGTTATTAACTTCTAAGAAATTATTAAATTCACATAATTATTTTAAATTTATAGTGTTGCCTGAATCACTCTTCAAAATGTTTTATGAACATTTTACTGAAATTGACATAAAACAAAAGATTGATATGATTTAAGCCTCCCCCCAAAAGAAAGGTAAAATACATTGAATATATAGGAATATACATTGGGTGGCAGAGTTGGTTAAGCATTGCAATTTGGCTTAGGTCATAATCTCCCAGTTTGTGACTTTGAGCCCTCTGTGCTGACAGCTCAGAGCCTGGAGCCTGCTTTGAATTCTTTGTCTCCTTCACTGTCTGCCCCTCCTCCACTCACGCTCTGTCTCTCTCTCAAAAATAAATAAACATAAAAAAAAAAT
This sequence comes from Panthera uncia, assembly GCF_023721935.1. NCBI lineage: Eukaryota > Metazoa > Chordata > Mammalia > Carnivora > Felidae > Panthera > Panthera uncia. Next base: position 27,096,432 of record NC_064818.1, on the reverse strand, counting down.
TTAAGAAAAGGAATATAAAGACAAATAAAGTTGAAAAAAAGATGGGAAATGTTTATGCCCAAATAGAAAGGCTAAAAGGTTTGCTCTGTCAAGAGTAAAATTTGGTTCTGAATTTTTAGACAATCAGGACAAAAACTGAGCTTGGTATTTCTCTGCCAGACAAGCATCAATCTAATGGATATTATTCAAATAATAATATCCATATATAAAATATAATACTCTTAACTTTCTTCTCTTTTCATTTTGCCTATCTGAATACTGTCAGTCTCAAGTTCTATCTCAGTTTTCGCTTTTGCCCAGAGTTTTCCCCAACAATTTGGCTTTGATTTCATCCTTTGATTGCTTTGTTTTCTTGCAGGTATTCAATTTGGAGTTTTGTGTTTTTTGTGTGTTGTTTTTTTTTGTTTTTTTGTTTTTTTGTTTTTTTGCTTCATATGGATGTCTTTTCTCCTTGCTAAGACCGTAAGTCTCTTGAGAACAAGTTATTTAATACATTCTTTTGTATCTCTCAAGGATTTTTACCCTCCACCAGACATATATTAGGTATGTAATAAACATCCATTACATTGAAAAATGTCTTCAGTTATAGCTTTCAGTGAATACACTTTTAAAGTTAAGAAATAAGCTTTTGAAATGGACTTTAAATGGGCAGTTAGTAGCGATCACTTTGTCAGTATACCTATCATCTGGATTTGAATTCTTGTTCCATGATTTAGTAGCTACATGTTATATAATCACTTTGAGCATCATTTTTCTTATCTTCTTAAGGAGGTAACAATAGTACTTCATAAGATTATTGTTAATCCTATTAACCATATTAATCAGGATTAAATATATACATGTAAAATGTTTAGAAAAGTAAACATTCATTAAGTGTTAGTTAATTATCATTTTATCTTAAAGTTCTCAGTATTATGTCATTCTTTCTGGAAATAATTAAATAGAAATTTCTTCTGGTGGCAATTATGGAGCACAATCAATTATCTGAAGTCTGCCTCAGAAAGCAAAAAGTATATGACAAAGAAAACATGTCATCATTATAGACAATAATATTTATATTCTCAGGTGCAAGAAGGCATGCATTATCTGAAAACTATATCAGATCATTCATTGAGTTAAAAAGAAGTGATCTCCAACTACATTTCTGTTTTATATTACATGAAGTGTTTATCCATTAGAAGACTCTTCTTCCAATTCCATTATGGTAGTACCAAGGTGTCATACTGAGCTTACACATTTTTATTCCATAACTGGAATCAAAGACACAGAAAAAGTCAAGAAAAGCTAGTACCCCAGCCTTATTTTATCCTTCCACAAAATGATGAAATTTTACAAGGATTCATTTTGAAATAGCCATGTCTATAATGTAATGTTGGTTTAAGGAACTCAAGTTTGAAGTTTGTTAAATAGGAAACTGGCAAGGAGCTTTGAAGGATGTATAATACAGTGAATGTAAGATTCCATCAAATCCCAAGGTAAGAAAATGTTGACATCACAAAGATCTCAAGTCTTTCTTCAGATAGCAGAGTTCAGAGTTCATTGTTTTTACCTAAATCTATTATACATTTGTAACCAGAGCTGGAATAGGCCATCCAGGCTGTTATCTCAAGACAGTAATTCCTTATTTTATGAATGAATATAAAATAAGACCCATAGATAATGAATGTTACAAGTGTCTACGTCAAAAACTGCTAGAGAGGATTTTAGAAACGATATTTCCAGCTCTCCGGTAGGTCTACCACTCTAATATTGCCTTATAGCAGAGAAGAATGACGGGATTGATCCAGTCTTTCAGCACATCTTCATCATTCTGTTTAGGGCATTACCTTTATGAATCTGGGATTGAAAGCAAATATATTACTGATGTAAACTAGTAGGAACAGATGGAGTATATCTTAAATACAAGTTATTTCTCAGTAACAGAATTTAACTAGGTATATGTGAATTAATGTAATTACTCATTTTGTTGAAGCACTAATTTGGGGTTTATAGTTTTCGGACATTTCAAAATTGATCTTGAAAGAACATTTGGTATTTAGTTTGAATCTTTTATTCTGACTTTTCACTTTCTCCCTGGAGAAATGATAGTGCTTTAACTAATTTTTATTCTTAATATTATTTCTTTTGGTACAGTTAATTCTATTAATCTATTGTTTGACATATATTGCCATCACAAATAATCTGTTTGCTTTTAGTCCCTAATGTCCATATTGGCCTTTACTGATGACATTAGATGCAAAATGTTGTAAATTTTAATTCTTAGTTTCAAAAGTTATCCACAGATCAATGACATTAAATCACATTTCTTTCACTTACCTCTTGGTATGTGTAATTTTTTGTCCTCTTCGTTATCGTCCACTGAATCTTCAACCCACATAGCAGAGTCATCTTTGTTATCCAAAATCAGAATTACTTTAGATTTTCAGCTAAAATATTAGATGCAGGATGCGAGAGCTTCTTTCTTTCTGGATTTATTGTTTTAAACATATAGCATACTTTTATCACAGTTATAGTGGTGGTAGTTTTTAGTAGAAATGTGGCTTAGTATTTCACTGTCTCTTGAATTCCACACTATAAAAGACAATGTGTTTTACGTGAATGCTACATGTTCAGGTAGTATGATAGAGTTAAATGCTAATGTAGTTTCTGAATTATATCACCTTGGACTTGTGCAAGTTCAGGGAGAAATAGAAGAGGTTTTTAGTCCAATGGTTTAATAAAAATCTCCTAGAGACAGTAATGGAATTGAGACTATTTAAAATATCATTTGTTAATAGCTGAGACTGAGGAAGATTCACTTGAAGATTTAATTTAAACATAAATGTAATTTATTTGGCCACCTGCATATAGTGATGAAAACATTTGCGTTGCCTTCACAAGGAAGATTGTTTTTTATTTAAACTGTATACTCTGTTCTGAATAATAGAACAAGCAGGGCCAACGTTATTATAAAGGCTGTCTTCTTGCCTCCTTTCTGGAGTGTTCTCCCACTGCACATATCATTTGGGTAAGTAAAAATTCTCCTTGAAAAATATTCCCACATAGGATCATTCATAGGAAATATCCTGCAACTCAAGCCATGTCATTGCCAGTTAACATTTTGTGACTGTATATTATTGGTGTTTTTCTTTGTGTTGTCATTTGCATGTGGTTACTTTATTGACTGTCGAGGTTTTGCTTCAAGTGACATCTTCCTTCTATATTTTGCCAGTTAAAGATTTTATTGTGGATACCCACTTATATTTTTGTTATAGTTTTATAATATAGCTAGGGAAATTGGAAATGGAAATACAACATGAATATTTGGGAATATCTTTTGAAGGGTTTTTATTTGAAATGTCCGCTCCTTTTAGGAAACAATGTATAAAACTTCAAGAAAGTAATGGACATTTATTTCCATTAAGTTGCCAACTTAAGATATTGAAGGAGATCTCTATACAGTGTGAAATAGTTTAAGCAATTTTTTATATTTAAGAATAGGAAAGTATATTCCTTCTCTGCTGTCTTCACATCCCCTGTTAAAATATTTGAGTCAAATTATATTGATTATGGTTTTTTCTCACTTCTGAAAAGGGTGCTTACGGGGTGATAGGAGGACATCCCTAGAGTCTGATGAACTGGATATTATATCTGACTCTCTTGTATGAGCTTTGGCAAGTTATTCAATTATCACAATCCTTATTTTCCTTTTCTTTAGAATGGTGGCTATACCTGTTTCCTAAAAAGTTTTGAGAATGAGGTGGGGACAGCCCAGTGCCTGGTACATCATAAGTCAGTTCTTTGCTCTTTCCCCACTTCTGGCTTTTCTACTGTTATATTATTATCCCTGGGAGCAAATGATAATTTTAGTTAAGTGAATAACTGTGTTGATTTAAGATTGTTTCAAATATTCCTGTTGAAAGAGCTAATGGGGAACAAAACCTATAAACAATACAATCTGTCAAGAAACAACCTGACCATTTTATGTATAGTTGTTTTTTGTTTTGCATTCCTCCAGTCAGGAAAAATGTTCAGCCAGGCTTAGCAAACTAGGTTCACATTGGCACAAGAAAGCACAAGAATTAATAATTTCAGACTACAATAAAAAAACAATTCAATGACTTGGTAAAAATAAATTCATTGGAACAGTATTTTGCAAAACTTAGCATGCATCAGATTAGCTCCAGAGACTCTGATTCAGCAAATTTAGGATGGGCCCAAAGGATTTACTCTTTTTTTTTTTTTTTTTTTTTTTTAATTTTTTTAAAGTAGGCTCCATGCCAAATGTGGGGCTTAAACTCACAACCGTGAGATCAGGAATTGCTCACTCTGCTGACTGAGCCAGCCAGGTGCCCAAGGATTTTCTTTTAATAGTAACTTTGAGGATATGCTACATAGCAAAAATTTAAACCAGTAAATAGAAAAAAAAAACTGTCAACTTTATTCATCCATGTTATCTTAATACTATTTTTCGACATTAATCCAGGTAAATTCAATAAGTGAAATTGATTGAAAATGATCACACTACCGTGTCTATAGACTTGCTCAAAACCTAGAGTCAGTTCTTTATTTTACACAGCCTGAGGCAAAGACTGCATCATAGAACCTTCAAGGCCATGCAGTACAGGTGTGCCGCATTATATAACACAAGATATATTGAAATCAACTTACAAATGATAAATTAGTGAGTGATGTTTCAGATTAGAAAACAAATAGGATTTACTTCAAGTATCCTTTATCACAAGGTCCCTTGATGCATTTGAAACATTACTTGATTTATTCAAAACCAATTTTTACTTAGCTTGTCAGTAAGACACACATATAAAACAAAATCTATAAATGTTTGGGAAAGAGGAGGAAGAAACTCAAGAGTTTTCTAAGTCCTAGATGGCTCAAGCACTCACTCTGTTGCTTTAAGTTCACTGTTCTTAATAGAAAAGTAAATAATCAACTGTGGACTTTTTAAAACATGAATTTTACCCTAAATTAAAAAAATGTTAAATATAAACAGCCTCCTAACTCACATTGAAATCATAATGGAAGCCGTGAGAGAGCTTTGAAAATAACCCATCACCACTCTGGTGTATTCTTAAATGTTTCTTCCTCATTATAATTGATATTAAAATAAAGCACAGTTGCTGATTGTCAGTCTAATCTACCCTTGTGGTAGAGTCAGTTTTGAAAGCATGGATCCTGGATCTTCGGTGCTTGGTACCTCTCTAGTTAGAGACAGTGGTAGTGCATTGAGGTCATAGCAGTAGTTGGAAACTCTTAACTGAAAGACTAGTGCATCTGCATTCTTAACTGCATAGCTAACCCATCTAGACCTTGGGACTTTTTATGTGTTTCCAGGTCATTATGCTATTTATTACCCAGCGAGTTAAACCATTAAGAGGTATGTCAGTGTAAGATGTTACTGTTTTTTGCTGTAAAGATTTTTCACTGTTTTTCCTGAGGCTAAATATCTGCCAGTCCTACTTCCTCTTCCTTCCTGTACCTCCATCTACTCAGTACATCTGATCTTCTTTCTTCAAGCATACTAATAGTTCACATATGTTATCTATTTTCGTGCTTTCAGTTTCTTTACTTATTTTGAATGTTTAGGTTGAGAGATGATATCTGTTTTCTAGTCAGGAGCAGACATAACCAAATAAGGTCTTCACTCCCATTTACAGTGGCTTTATTTTAAAAAATATTTTTGCAAAGAGATATTGCTATTTCCAAGGAGTTTGTGGAGTCTGAAATGACTTCAGATAGGATTATGTAATTTGTCTTGAATGTTGAATGTAGACAAGTTTTCTTTCCTTCTAAAAATATAATTTATATTAAAATCTGTATGGTTTTATGGTTTTCTGGAACATTCAAGAGGGAATATAGAGAGTTGGTAAAAATGAGCAGATCAATAAAATACTACTTGCTTGTTAGAATATGTTTTGGCATCTATACATCAGTTTGGACAAATTACATTCCATTTTTATTAGGAGAATAGAGAAAATTATTCTGTATTAAGAAAGGTTTAAGAACACTTAAGAAGTACTCTTGCTGAGATTAAAAAAAAGGAAAAAAATATAAAAGTCTTCCCAATTAGCTCTGAATTGAGTATGTGTTCATTTGAACATGTGTTGAACATGTGTTGAACATCGCACTATGGATCTGTTTTATAACCCACGCAATCTCAGTTTAGATGGTCTTTGATTTCTTTCCTTGTGGTTCTTGATTTTATGTCCATATCTTGGGCCTACATATATCCACTTGCTTGAAGCAACTCATCTGCACATTTACAAATGACATAATATGTTAAGAAATCTATGACTTGCTTTACTTTTTGAACAAAATTTTAATGTGAGAGCCAGAGTAGCACATAGAAAGAGTTCATTTAGCTCATATATTATACAGATAGAAGAACTGAGTTAAATTAGAGATTAAACAACATGACAAACATTTTTTTTTTCATTCTGTTCACTATCTCTGGAAATTCTCTGGCTCTGATCAGAGAGAAGGCTTTTAGTTTAGTGGAAAGACTAACAGGCTATGAATTTTGAGAATGGTTCATTTCCACCAAGTATTAGCCTTGTGTTCTTGGGTAAGTCTCAACTTCTTTGAGATTAATGTGTCTTCATGGGATGGTTATGAAGACAAAATGCAATAATTTATATAAAATGTGGTTTATAAACCCCAAAACACTGCATAAATTTATTTTTTGCTGCAGCTTCTGTGGTTATTGTAACCATGCTGGGTCAAACTGCATTTTTTGATCCCAAACATATCAACATTTCTGTTGTTTAAATGAGCAATAGGCAGAGAGGGAGGAGACTTGGGGACAGGGTGGTTAGCAAGAGGAAGTAGGAGATCACTGAATACTGAAAAAGATAAGTTATAATTAAGGATTTTAGACACAAATATATAAATTGCAAATGTATGATAAAGATTCTAGACATAGTTTCCTCTAAGAGGTTTTCACTCCCTTTTCCACCCTCCCCCATGGCCCTGAACATGGCAAAATAAAAATTAGGCAAACAAAAACCCAGCATCTTCTTTTTTTTTCTTGTAAAAGATCCTTTGGGTTTAATTTCAAATATGAGAAATCTAAAAATTCTTAGTTTATTCGGCTCTTACTGTATTAAGTTCTCAGATGCACAGAGCTGTGGTTCCAAGATGACTGCTTCTATTTATAGTTGTTTACTTAGATGAATTTAAAATGTTTAAAAAATGTTTGCTTAAGGAAGTCAAGGGCATACATTTGTGAACCTCCCTAGAACCTTATGTTTCTAAAAGTTATTTATCAATTTGAAAATGTCTGGAAATACATATAAAATGCTTTTTTTTACGCCAATTAAAAGATGCTTGATCTTTGCAAGGACAACTTCTGATGAAAAAAAGATTGCAAATGACATTTTGGTTTACATAATAAATAAAATTTTGCATCCAATTTTAGACCCACAAGAATAGATTTATAATTAATCCTCTATAAATTTGCTAACTATGCAAAACACAATCTCAATGTAGAGGATTAAGAATACTAAGAATAATATATTGCAAAGACATTAGAAATTGGAAAAAGTAAAGATGAAAATTAGATGTAAAATGACAAAAAATTTTGAATAGCAAATAATTTATGCAAAATATGTTACGAAATCTGGGATGCTAAATAGTTGATATAAGTACTGAGACATTTAGTTTCATTTAAATTAGTAAGAGAGTTTGCGTCTTCCAATTTTTTTTTACGACTGTATTTTCAAGAAAAATTTGCTGTACATTTTTAAAGTTTATTCCTCTTTAAGTTGCTCTTAAATTTGCCATGATAAATCTGCATAAAACTAGACTTTTGTAGGTATAATTTCTTTGGAATAAATAAGAAATTAAAAACTTGACATTGGTCTTAACAAATTCTTTTCTTCATTGTTTTTGATTGTGTTTGACCCCTGTTGGATTGACATTTGCTCAACCTATTTTTGATGTTATGAATGCAAAATGACAACATAAAAAGGCATCTCTCCTAGTGCAATTCAATTGAAACTTGTAGTTTTATAATAAAAAACACACAAAAGAATGTGTGGATACCATAGATAAAATAACATTTTCAAACAATAACCTGTGTCAAGCAAACAACAGAAACAAGTTGATTATTTCAGCCTCTGAAAAGTTAGGTTTTCATAATTTCACTTAAATTAACTTTATAATACAAATTACATAATCACTATATGATCTGGGGTGGCTTCAAATTACTCTGGGTTATTTTTCAGATAATTTAGAAGCAAATCTCATTATGGATGGCAATATAAACAATTTAGAACATATTAAAAGATATTCACAGTTTACTTGTGTTATAAACTTCTCCACCATGGCTCATATCTATACTGAATGAGCTATCAATGTTTAGAGTTCTTCTCCAGGAGAGAATTGATGTAGCACACAAAGTGAAAATTTTCACAAAGTTCCTTTGAGATGTTCCCAAAATATAGCCTCACAGTTCTAAATGAAAAGTTGTCTTAAAAACCAGGCACATTTTGCACTAACTGATGGTTATTTTTAGGTAAACCACTTTGGGTTAATTAGGAGAAAATTTGCTACTGTACAATTATTATGCTCTATCCTTCCCACCTTGGCCTGAAAATAATGAGATGTAACAAGTTTTTCTTTGTCACTGGCAGCTGCACCTTTTAAGTGTATCAAAGTCTGTTGCTGTGGTTACAGCCTTTGTTTCCAGTGATGTTTTGTCCATGCTTCCCCCTACCGTTAACAATGGGTTACTCAAAATAATGAAATAATGAGTCAATTCATTCAGAAATATGTTGTTAAAATATCCCTCTTTGTCATTACATGTCACTGCTTAGAAACTAGGCTGTAATTCAAGGCAACAGTTAAGTCTGAGAAGAAGTGTTAAAAAAATCTTTGATTTTTTTTTTCATTTATAAGAAAAACCTGCCTATGTAATTGAAGAACCTCTTACAAGTCTCAACAATTAAATCCTTTTTGGTTAATGTATTATTTCTGGAACAAGTAGATAAAATTCTACGCAGTAAGCATGATAAAAATCGTGCATGTTTCGCACAGCACAGAATTTTAGAGTAAAGGTTTTTGGGCACAAAAGCAGTAACAAAACAGTCCCTACAAAACTGAGTAACTCTGAATAACACAAGAAATAAATTTTTGTTAATTTAAAATCTTAGAAACTGAAATGTGTAAAGTTTGTAAAGTAAAATGTAATTAAATTATGGTACTGTACATATCAGTTGTTTCTATAATTGAAACTTTACAATATGAAAAATACATTAGCTCTGTACAGTTTTTACAGGTAGGTAGGATGAGTTTTGAAAAAAAAGATTCTTTTTCTGTTTTCAGGGTCATACTCTGTTTAAGTCAAAAAAATACTGCACAACTTAGCTAATTACAAAGTGTAGACTTGAAACAATTCATGTCTTCTTTATTTCATGAATAGATCTTGGACTTTTGTTTGACAGGGGATTTTTGTTTTGTTTTGTTTTGAGAGTCCACAATGAACAAATCTTCCTCATTTTTGTCCTTGAGGTTACAAAGTTTGGTGGCAACCCTTGGCTACCGCTTAGCTCAGTTAAGTCAGCTGCTGTTTATGGTCACTGATTTGGCCAGCTGTTGTGATTGTGCTCAGGTCCAGCTCAGTCTCTAGGTGTGTTTCCATCGTATCTTCCTGTGCATTCGTTTCAAAGGACTTATGAGAGAGAAGTTCATGATGCACCCCACAGTAACTTATTGTGGGCTGGTCGTATGCCAGAAAGGTTGACACATTCATTGATAAAGGTATCTGGGGAAAAAATGACATGAGAAAAGTCAGTTATAAAACGACAAACCACTTTGGGGGCAAGATTTGATGACTATGAAGTGCTAACCTGACTAACCTCTACGGTTGTATCTGTGGCTCAAGTGTCCCCACACTATCCTAACTGATGTCCCTCATTCTCATTCATACTAGTAAGCACAATACAACAGCTTTAAAGCCTGGGATGGACCTGCTCAATTCTTAATTCAAATTATCAGATAAATAGTGGCCTAAGTGATTCTGAAAATGCTGTAAGCTTTATTGACGAAGTCAGAAAATGCTTTTACTCACTAGGGTAAAATTGTGCTTTTAGAACTAAGAAAAGTATTATTTACTTATATCTGGTATTGGAATACACTAGAATGGTGGTTCTCAAACTTTATCATGCATAAAAATCACCTCCCCCTTCTTCACCTCCATCCCAAACTCCCCTGAATTTCTGATTCAGTAGGTGAGGGGGGGAGGGTAATGCCTAGAATTTGCATTTCTTACAATTTCCCCCTTTTGATGCTAGTGATGTTAATCTACATACAATACTTTGAGAACCATTGCAGGAAGAGAATTGTCTAGGCAAGTCATTCTGGATCTTCTTACTCAATAATTTATTGATATCTGTTTTACTATCAAAAGGTTTTGAAACATTAATGTCTGTAGTTTGGTCCATATATCTAGAATTTAAGCTTAGGGAACTCCTAGGGAGACTCTTTGGCTCCTATGAAGTTCTAAAAAGCAGCAAAGGATGATGTTAGTTTGAAGGAACCAGTGATAAAAATAAGGAAGGGACTCCCTTGCAAATTGTAGCTTAATGAAGAAAGCAATTAGAAAGATCTGTGAAAAAAGCAAGAGTAATCAATGTGAGCAGAAGGGAAATACACAGGTTGCACAGAAAGAGTAGTCTGAAATGTGATTTGATTATCAAAATCTAGAGATTATTTCCATTTTTTTCAGTGAAATAATAAAAATTTGTTATAAAAAGTAGGTAGAGTTGAAGAAACTTCAGCCCCAATCTCTGTTTAATATCCCAATTACTAATTCATGTTGTTGAATGGCCTTGGATAAAAACTTCTACCATTCTTGCTTGATGAATGTATCAAATATATTTCTGTTTGAGCATATTAGACTGAATTCCTTTCTGATCTCAGCTGAGATTAGAGCCTAAAGCTAAGAAAAATAGAATGTCTAGGTTTTGTTCTTTTGTTGACTCCTTATCCTTTTCTCCCTGGATAAGAACCCTCTTGGGCAGTTTTCTTTCCATCCCAGCCCTTCTATCCGTATTTATTTTTCCTTCAGTAAAAATTGGTTGAACAAGTATTTTCTTGTGTTCTTGAACAAAAGAATTCACTTCTTTTGAGATTATTGTTTATTTTTTAATATGGACATTTCAGTGTATCAAATGTGTAGGGTTTAGTCCTTGGAGGCAGAAATGCAATCCCATTCATTAAATTAAATTCCTCAGTAACTCTTCCTATTTATGTGGACTTAAAAAAAATTAAAGCATGCAGTTGTCTGATACATGAATAAAACACTTTAAACATACACTTTAAAAAATAGCCAAGAAAGATCATAAAGGAAATGATAGGATGCTTCCAAAAATGCTCATTTAATATAAGAATTCCTATTGTTACTGATGAACTACTCAGTTAAAATATATTATTATGCAAAAGTAATTGTACAGCATGAATAAATCTGAGTTATAGGAGAGAACGAAAATAGAACGAAAATAGAACTGTTTACATTAGCCTCTGGGAAATCAATGCTCTGTAATGTGTTATGGGTCATATATCTGTAGGATTTTATATAGTTGTTCTTATTTGTCATGGAAACTTCTGCTTCCTGGCTTACTTGGAATTAACTCTACTGTGAATAATTTGTAATTTCTATGGTGACTATTTATGAAAAACAGTAAACCATGACACATTTAGCGTGTGTGTGTGTGTGTGTGTGTGTGTGAATACAGACAATTTCTTGCTTGGTTTAAAATCTACAGGCTGCTGGTGTCCAGAGTGCAAGTCCTAATTTGTACTGTTATCAGTTAGGTCTCATTATTCACTTAAAAATCCCACATATTTTCTTTAGAGAGTTTCTTTTTTTTGGATATGTCTTAGTTTGAAATACATAACCCCACAGTTATACTTTTTCAATATCAAGTCATATTTTTCACATTTTAATATTTCTGAATTTGGAGTGGTACTTAAAATCAATGTGAATGTTCAACATGTATTTTCTTCTGTGCAACTATCAGTGATTCTTAGTTAATGACATCTTAATATCAAGAAAATAACTGGTAAGATGTACCAGTAAGAATTTAGCAGCTAACCATATCTGAATATAGCATCACAGTAAATTTTCCAAGCTTGACTTAAATGATTTTGAAAGTCTAAGAGTTAGCATTGGATATATTCACATGTACATTTGTAGGACTACATACATATATTTATGCATATACATACACAGTATATAACCATATGCATAAATACACATATATATATATATAATATTGTGGTCAATACTTATGATTTCAAAATCATTTAACTCTGTGAAAAATACAAATTTTGATGATACATCAGTGTTGGACAACTATTTCATATTTGCTACTTATATAAGATATGCATATACATATACTACATATAATAATATATTTATTTAAAGAAGTGTTTTGACTTTTTTAAAAAAGCAGTTGCTAGTGACTTTATACTTGTTCATCTTGATGCCTCTACTTTCAATTTGTGTACATAGCTGATTTCTAAGAGTAGCCTCGGGTTTTGCTATGGTATGTGCAATTTGATGTGTGTTTGGGGATTGGTTAATAATATTTGTTTCAGTCCTTCCAAACATGAGCTTTGGTAGTTTTACTTACAGTCAAAGTACCAAGATATGTCCTTGGTATTATTTGAGTAATATTAAGAAACAATGGAAAATATCTTCCCTACTGGCTTAGGTAGGGATTCCCATCTTGAAAATTTTATTATTAATTATTATTTTGGTCCCTAAGTATTGAGGCAGTTGATGAAATGGAAGTGTTATATGATGAGAGTAGTGTAAGCAATTATCATCAGCATTGCAGGTTGGTTTCCTAGGAGTGTCAAAGTTGGCTTAGATGTCACCTCAGGTCCTACCTTAATTTCTTTAGGATTTTTGTAGTGGTTTCTCTGTCTAGCTACCTGAGCAGCTGTGGCCATTTGTTCCATCTCTTGGTCAACAACTGCCTGGACATATCTGTAACATCTTCCTCATCATCACTATCATTCATTGAGCATGTACACTGTGCTAGGTACCATGCTACATGCTGGACTAGGGTCATCTTATTTAAGTTTCTCAAAGGTTGCTTGAGGTAAATATAATTTTCCCCATTTTACAGTTGAGGAAACTAAGATAGTTTATGTAGTCTACAATCACTTACTTGGTGAATTGCAGAAGTAGTTGCCTGACTTCTTCATCACTACATTTTACTGCTTATTTATCACTTTATCTAACTGGCACTGTCCTTGGAGCCTAGAGAAGTGAACACAATGTAATGTGCCTGATAACTATTTAGAGACCAGTTCTCAACATTTGAATCTTATTTTCAGTAGGGTGAACACAGATTTCCTGTGCTACACCATAGCTTTATGATACTGCTTTGCACACTGGGCCCTCAGAAAATAAGCAGTTTATCAGGGATTTATGTGTGTAAGTGGTGATGGCTCAAAATCAGAGCTGTCTGCTTCTTACAAAGCTCATATTGGTTAATTCAAAGTGTAAGGAGAAGGGTCTAATTCGGAGAACATTCTGGGCTAGGAAAGGAACTTTACATATACTCTCAGATACAAATATGTGTAAGATATTTTAGGGAGACCTTTAGGGATTTTAAAGCTAAATTTCTGTGTTGACTTGGAAGTTGGTAGAAATTTTTCCAATTAAGTGATGTTAAACTTTTCTTTACACCAAAAAATGCGAATCAATCTGTAGTTTGATTATTTTGTTTCCTATTAAATAATAGTTGCTTTATTTCTTTCTGTATGTAAACATGGTTATAGGTAGGTGCTGGGGGGACAGTAGGAAAGGGGAAGTGAGAAACATGAATAAGACATTATTTCTACTCTTTGGCAAAATCATAGACTAGTAAGGAAAATAGATAAAATAATGCAAGAGAGTGAAGGAAGACAATGGATGGGGTGAGCTGGGATACAAGTTATTGTGTGTTATGTATAAGGACATATATATGTATATATATGTATATTCATATGTGTATGCATACTGTGCTCTGATTTGCTGATTCTACTAATTATATCGTTCATCCTTTGTGGGTGCATAACAAACCAGCCATCTTTCTTGTTTGGAAATAATGTTGTTATTTTCCGGATTTATTGGCAAGAGCCAATTTTGCTGAGAAGTGATTTACATTTACTTTTATAGACTCTCCCACAGAGATACTATATTTTACTTTGAAGCTGATTTATCTGTTTGAAGAGCAATCTATCTCTTGGAACTCTTTAGCATTCTAATGGTTAATTTGTGTAAGTACAACAGACTGTTGGATCATTACTTTTAATTATTTTGATTCTAGTAGTAATTTATTTTAAAAATTTTTCAGGAAGAAATTAATTAAGAGCCTGAACTTATGTTATGCTACCTTTAAACTTTAAAAAACCCTAACTTTTTAAATATTTTAAAATTATTACATGTAATCCAGACTTTGACATTAATTTTGGTATTTTGAAGAGCTAAGTTGCCAACTAAAGTAAGAATAGCTATCCTGAGATCAAAAGTATGTGATAATAAGGCAAGGACTCAATATGATTTTGAAAATTTTCCAGTGTCTGGAACTTGAGAATAATGTGAAATAAAGCATTACATACAAGAGGGTAATAATTATTCTAGTGTCTTTTGTGTCAAAAATATAGTGAACTCCTGCAGAATGAAATTATAAAGTGAAAAAAAAAATCAAGTTTCACTTAAAAGGTCTTAGTTCTCCTTGCACCAAAATGCATTTGGAGTAAAAAGAAAACAAATTCTGAATTTTATGTGTGTCTTGCAAATTTGTAATTTTAGTAGTGTCCCCACTCCATCTAAGTAATGGAGAATCTTATAAAATTCAGGTCCCCTTATCTTTGCAATTTCTAAAAATATATCTTAAATATTTAAATGATGTTTCCACTTGTGAATGTATTTTGTCTTTACAAAACAATTTGTTTCTATTCCAGATTTGCAACGAGAAATAAATGGGAGCTGGCTACATATACATTGGTTTTCATAATTTCACATGCTAGTGTCTACAAAAGCAAATAGAAATATTCACTCATTAATTTATTCACTTCAACAAAGATTTGTTGAATGCCTTCTCTGGGCCTGGTGCTGTGTGTTAGATGCTGGAGGTAAACCAAGTGCTTGTCCTTAAAGCTTCTGGTTGGAATATAAACCATTCTAACATGTTTAGCAAGTGGAAGAGAGAGGAGTTCATATAGAAAGAGAGTTTCTCTTTTCCCCAACTGGCATTTCTGTCGTATTCATTCATTCTTGTTCTTGCTCTCTCTTCCTTGAATTATTAATGAACTGCCTCAATACTTTTATGGTATGTATATTTTGAAGGTCTGTCTTCTGTGGTCCTTATTTGTACATGTATTTTATTTTATGTTAGACCATAACCTTCTTGAGCATAAAATCTATGATTAACCACATTTCCCTACGGCTTATATCATTTCACATGGTGCCTTAAACATAGTAAGTACTAAATATGTATTCAATGAATCAATGAACACATGAATGAATGAAATAGTAGAGTAAAGGGTATTTAGTATAGCCTAGGAAGAAATTAAAAACCATCGCAGGATGACTGGGCTTTATGGGAACTACATGGCTAAGAAAATCTGCTACAGTCTAATGATGTTAAGACCAGGCTATTATGACTCTAGGATAGAAGTAGAGGGCTACAATGAATTTCCAAAAATACATACTAATGATGAGGCACATAGTGCTGTGTTACAATGTTTACAATCCTTGTTTACTTTTTATTTTATTTTAATTATTTAAACCTTTTATTATTAATTTTACTTTAAAACATTAATATATTATATTTTATTATGTGAAGTATTAGTTACATGTTTGAAATATATAAAAATTTTAAAAACAATATTAAAAATAAAATATTCTTAATTTGGTGATTTTCCTCCTAAAAATCGCAGAATGTTTTATCTGTGCTTTGTCCTTTAATACCTTCCACACCTGCATTTTTCAGACTCTAGTGCTCCCTGGAAACACAGCCTGTGATCTCCAAGAATTTGGTTCACCTGCCAAATTAGCTCTCCCAGTCATGGACTCTGCTCAGGATCCTTCTGTGTTAACCTCTGTTTTATTTTTGTAGTGGCAGTAGAAAGTGATGTTTCTCTTTTACTGAGGCAAAGCAAAATGCCCCAAACTGTTTTCATTTACATGCAAATCTTTCTGCACAGTCCGATGCCTGCTAAATTGGCACAGTTGCCAGGTAAAGTGATGGGACCCAAATTGAGACTATGACTCAAAGGCCCCACTGATCTTGATGCTGTGTTTCCAAATCTGTTTCTTCATACTGTTGTGCAATGAGGTGCAGTTGCTAATCAGTTTTAAAACAATCTCCTTTTTTTTCTTTTTTCTTCCTCCCCTCCCCAGAAATTGTAGTTACAATAGTCCACTTAAGGATCATATAATGATGATACAGCAGTTGATATTTTTAATATAGATTTGTATAAATCTGTGAATGAGTGAAAATCATCAATTGCATTCAACACTTCAAAACAAACAACAAATTATAGTGTTTGGCACTGCTACAGACGTGTCTGTTATAAGAACTCTTTGTATCTGTGACTGACAGGGCATTTCAGTCTCATGTTGGGGTACTGTATGGGATTTCTCTGAACATAGGCATTTATATTTGGTTTTCTGTCATGATTTCTGATATCCTACCTGCTTTCCAACTGGTTTTTTACTCCCTGCTAGCTTATTGGAGTTTTGACCTTCTTCATAAAATAGGCTGTCCATTTCTGACATACCTGATCTTGAGAACTTATCCTACATTGGCAGGATTTTGATATCCAGACTCTCTTTGGGGTTCTCATTTCTATTGAGGACCCAGAGAGCTGTACCTTAGGATTCCCTGAATCTTGTATTGGTCTTCCAAACAGGCTTTCAAATGATATGATTATCTACTGATTAGAAAAGAGTTTCTCTTCAACCTTATTTTTATTTTTTTTTATTTATTTTTTTTATTTTTTTTTTTTAATTTTTTTTTTCAACGTTTTTTATTTATTTTTGGGACAGAGACAGAGCATGAACGGGGGAGGGTCAGAGAGAGAGGGAGACACAGAATCGGAAACAGGCTCCAGGCTCCGAGCCATCAGCCCAGAGCCTGACGCGGGGCTCGAACTCACGGACCGCAAGATCGTGACCTGGCTGAAGTCGGACGCTTAACCGACTGCGCCACCCAGGCGCCCCTCAACCTTATTTTTAAATTAATTCAGGTGTTTTTGTTGAGATTATCTCCAAACTAAATGAGATAATATTCTATATCAGTTGCATAAAAATCTTACACTTCAGGATTTAGTTCACATAATACTTCCTATATGAAAACCCATCAGATAATTTGATTCTGTAGTGATGAGCTCCCGCTATGAATTTCTTCAGAATTTCAATGTATATAAGTATCAACATGTACCATTTCTTCCATCCATCCATCTATCCATACAACCATCATTTAGTATTCTTGGGATACTGAATGAACAAAATCAATTCCTTTGAACAAGCCAGCAGTTATACAATACTGTTTTTCCTAGGTGGGTAGAAGTGTGTGTAAGTAATGGAAATCGAGAGAAAGATATGACTTTTCTCTGAGCCTTTATATAGGTAACATCATGTTTGAGCTGGCCAGCTTGGTCTTATTTATAATATTGCTATTATTTCATTTATGTTAACATGATCTATATAGACTATAAATTTTATAGAGAATAAAGATTTTTTAGAGTTTTACAGGCTTGTGTATTAGTAAAATTTTGAAAATTCTTGTTAGTAGAAAGACTGGCGGTGAACAGAACTACTCACAAAGTTTACATTTATATACTTATGTTTGTAATGAAGATACAAGATCTTCAGATAAAGTTGAGCTAATAGATATAGTTAATTTAATTCATTACAAGTAGTTCATTAATATAATTTAATAATTATCAATATATTAATGATTAATTTATGGTTTCAAATTTTATATGACACAAAGATTACAAAATTTAATAAGTATTTCCTTATAATACAGCTTTTATTCTAATACAGTAAAATAACTCTTGTTGACATTTAAATAGATTAACTTCTAACTTGTGTTAGCACATACAGATTGTATAAGGGGTGACTATCATTAGAGTGATTGGAATTAATGTTAGGAGTAGGGAGTATCTAGCTCTGGCCAGTGTTTTACCTATATGGTCTCACTTAATTTTAGTCTCTTTCTGTCTGTCTGTCTGTCTCTCTCTCTCTCTCTCTCTCTCTCTCTCTCTCAGTTTCATCTAGCACTTACAAACTGTAATTTTCTAGGTTCATTTTCTCTTACCTTACTTCATAGGCTGTAGTATGTCTGTCTTAACTTCTTAATAATATGGGACAGCTAAATGGTTGTATCTTTGATGAGGGTTATGTGATCAGCTACATATATACGCAGATAATCTTTTTCAACTATGGCTTTGATCAAACTAATTAAAAATAAAGTACGTAAAGGAAAAATGTGAAGTGTTATGTCTTAATGGTCCACCTTATTTCATTACCAATATTGTGATTTGGTTTTAGCTGTAGGTTCAAAGTAGATATCAAATGCAGTTTAAAAATCAAAGTATTTTAGCCCATATTTAGACTTTAAAACTCAAGCCTGAGGTTGCATAACAATCTTCATTATCATCAGAGTACCTTAGTCAGAGAGTATGTTATAGCTCCTTTTAATGTGACTGGATATTCAGTAATACACAAGGCACAACTATAAAATAATACAAGGGAATTTTACGTTTTTATTATTGTTTCCTAATTGTTAGGTCCTACAATTATACTGCTAACCAATGACCAGAATGATATGAGATAAGTGATGAAGGAAAGGATGAACCTTAATTTACAGACATATACTCCAGATAGAATTTCTATGGGGTACAGTCTTCCTTGTGAAAAAGTTTAACTTTATACCATTATGGATAGTATGAAAAATTCATAATTTTTCATTCTATTATTTAAGTACCTATTATCAAAATATCAAGATTAAAAAGGAAAAACTGATACAAATCTTTAAAAAACACACAATTAAGGAAATCTAATATAAGGGATAGGACAACTAAACTAATCTAAGGTGCAAAATGTTTCTTATAATTTTCTCATGGCTACTAAAGAAGTTCTCACCTGAATGAACCTCTGAATAGAGTTATAAAAAATTTTTAAATTAATATACTCTTAATATCTGATTTTGGCCCCTCAGATTTAGTTTTAAATTTTATAAATGGAATTCTGATATTACATGAGATAATATAGGCATATTATATATAGTCACAGTATATTATATATTATGTATAATTTATAATATATAATAAGTATACTTATATATATAAGCATATTTTCTGTATATGAACATAATATATGTTTGTGTATAACTACATACACACACAACTTGGAAATGGTTAGTGACTTTTTCCCAATAAGAACATGTTTGGTATTTTCTTCCTATTACCCTTTCTCACTAGTAAGTATTTGTGGAATTCTCACTTCAGGCATACAATTGTGCCAAACGTTTGAGGATAATTCAAGGCACGACACATCTGATGATAGATTGTCTACTATCACTAAGTTTCTATCCTCATTTAGAATATATGAATGTCAAGTTAAAAAACTGGTAAACTGGAGACTAGTTATAAGTATAAATACTAAGAGAGAAGGCTTTCAGTGTGTGATATTTTGTGCTTATTTGTAAGGAAACACTATAGCCTGTGATTTCACCCTCTTTCTGAGAAATTTTGTCAAAACAAGGCATCTCTTTTTTGAACAGGTGTTGACTTCGGAAAATGATTATTATCAACTGAATTTATTGTGTCTTTGTCTCATCCTAATAGAGAACCGATTAGATTTTTCTTACCTTTTATTTTTTTTTCTTTTCTCATATGCTTTTTTTGGCTTAAGCTTACATTTTCATAAAATATAGTTTTTGTAAGTAAATCAGATTCTGAAAAGTATATAATGGGAATAATCCCAAATACCTATGGGAAGAACGAATGTATTTTGAATGGCTTATTTTCAATGATTTTATATTTTTTTGTTATAGGACATGAAACTGGGACACATACCAGTGACAGTGTAGGGACAAAGCTATATAGTTTCTTAGTACTAGGTTCTTATTGTTGAACTGTAATCACAAGTGACTGAATAATGCAGGTTTTCTTAGTCTTTTTGAAGAATTTAAAAATACAAATTAAGAATGAAAAAATTCTAGAAAATAAGAACAGTTCACATATAATTCAAATGTAGTTAAAATTCCAAGAACATTGTTGAAATTTTGTACTGAGTAGACAATGAAAAGTAACACCATGAGATAGGGTCATTCTGTTTTAGGAATGGTGTTGGCAGGAAAAAGAAAACTACACTATGTAGCAATTTTTAGCATTAAACAACATTTCCTAGATAGCCACACGAAAGAACATTGACAAATTTATTGGATCTGTTGGCTGACCATTTTTCTAATTGTACCTCACAGTGTGTTCAGTTAGAGGGCAACTATGTGACTTATATTTGTGTCATGGTGCTGGAGCTACATCTTAGGCCCTTTCTTTTTACTTGAGGACATTGGCAACGTGTGTGTGTGTGTGTGTGTGTGTGTGTGTGTGTGTGTGTGTGTGTGT